>NC_053026.1:374632876-374709023 GCF_003073215.2 Triticum urartu | reverse complement strand
GAGCATGAGTCATATAGAAGATACGATCAACATGAAGATGTTCACCGATGTTGACTAGTCCATCTCACGTGATGATCGGACACGGCCTAGTTGACTCGGACCATGTTTCACTTAAGATGACTAGAGGGATGTCTATCTGAGTGGGAGTTCATTGAATAATTTGATTAGATGAACTTAATTATCATGAACTTAGTCTAAAATCTTTACACTATGTCTTGTAGATCAAATGGCCCACGCTAATGTTGCCCTCAACTTCAACGCGTTCCTAGAGAAAACCAAGCTGAAAGATGATGGCATCAACTATACGGACTGGGTCCAGAACCTGAGGATCATCCTCATAGCTGCCAAGAAAGATTGTGTCCTAGAAGCACCGCTAGGTGACGCACCCATCCCAGAGAACCAAGACGTTATGAACGCTTGGCAGTCACGTGCTGATGATTAATCCCTCGTTCAGTGCGGCATGCTTTACAGCTTAGAACCGGGGGTGACACGGAGCATATGAGATGTTCGAAGAGCTGAAAATGGTTTTCCAAGCTCATGCCCGGGTCGAGAGATATGAAGTCTCCGACAAGTTCTTCAGTTGTAAGATGGAGGAAAATAGTTCTTTCAGTGAGCACATACTCAAAATGTCTGGGTTGCATAACCGCTTGACTCAGCTGGGAGTTAATCTCCCGGATGACGCGGTCATTGACAGAATCCTTCAGTCGCTTCCACCGAGCTACAAGAGCTTTGTGATGAACTTCAATATGCAGGGGATGGAAAAGACCATTCCTGAGGTATATTCAATGCTAAAATCAGCAGAGGTAGAAATCAAAAAGGAACATCAAGTGTTGATGGTGAATAAAACCACTAAATTCAGGAAAGGCAAGGGTAAGAAGAACTTCAAGAAGGAAGGTAAGGGGGTTGCCGTGCCCGGTAAGCAAGCTGCCAGGAAGAAGTCAAAGAATGGACCCAAGCCTGAGACTGAGTGTTTTTATTGCAAGGGAAGTGGTCACTGGAAGCGGAACTGCCCCAAATACTTAGCGGACAAGAAGGCCGGCAACACTAAAGGTATATGTGATATACATGTAATTGTTGGGGAACGTTGCAGATAACAAAATTTTCCTACTCGTTTCACCAAGATCCATCTAGGAGTTCATCTAGCAACGAGTGATTAGATGCATCTACATACCTTTGTAGATCGCGAGCGGAAGCGTTCGAAGAACGGGGTTGATGTAGTCGAACACGACGTGATTCAAATCACCGGAGATCCTAGCACCGAACGAACGGTACCTCCGCGTTCAACACACGTACGGAGCAGATGACGTCTCCTCCTTTCTTGATCCAGCAAGGGGGGAGGAGAGGTTGATGAAGATCCAGCAGCACGACGGCGTGGTGGTGGATGCAGGGCGTCACAGTAGCAGGGCTTCGCCGTGTACTACGAGGGAGAGATGTAACAGGGGAGAGGGAAGCACCAAAGGCTGAGGTCTGAAGTCCTCCCTCTCCTCAACTATATATAGGAGGGCCAAGGGGGGTGGTGCGCCAGCCTAGGAGATCCAATCTCCTAGGTGCGGCAGCCAAGGGGAGGTTTCCCTCCCCCCAAGGCACCTAGAGGTGCCTTCCACCATTGGGACTCTTCCCTTAAGTGGAACCCTAGGCGCATGGGCTTTTGGGGCTGGTGCCCTTGGCCCATCTAGGCCAAGGCGCACCCCCTACAGCCCATGTGGCCCCCCAGGACAGGTAGCCCCACCCGGTGAGCCCCCGGGACCCCTCCGGTGGTCCCGATACAATACCGATAACCCCAAAACTTGTCCCAATGGCCGAAACAGCACTTCCTATATATAATTCTTTACCTCCGGACCATTCCAGAACTCCTCGTGACGTCCGGGATCTCATCCGGGACTCCGAACAACATTCGGGTTACTGCATACACGTATCTTCACAACCCTAGCGTCACCGAACCTTAAGTGTGTAGACCCTACGGGTTCGGGAGACATGCAGACATGACCGGGACGACTCTCCGGTCAATAACCAACAACGGGATCTGGATACCCATGTTGGCTCCCACATGCTCCACGATGATCTCATCGGATGAACCATGATGTCGAGGATTAAACAACCCCGTATACAATTCCCTTTGTCAATCGGTATGTTACTTGCCCGAGACTCGATCGTCGGTATCCCAATACCTTGTTCAGTCTCGTTACCGGCAAGTCACTTTACTCGTACCGTAATGCATGATCCCGTGATCAACCACTTGGTCACCTTGAGCTCATAATGATGATGCATTACCGAGTGGGCCCAGTGATACCTCTCCGTTATATGGAGTGACAAATCCCAGTCTCGATCCGTGTCAACCCAACAGACACTTTCGGAAATACTTGTAGTGCACCTTTATAGTCACCCAGTTACATTGTGACATTTGATACACCCAAAGCACTCTTACGGTAT
This sequence comes from Triticum urartu, assembly GCF_003073215.2. NCBI lineage: Eukaryota > Viridiplantae > Streptophyta > Magnoliopsida > Poales > Poaceae > Triticum > Triticum urartu. Next base: position 374,706,593 of record NC_053026.1, on the reverse strand, counting down.
CCGGGAGTTACACGATCTCATGGTCAAAGGAAAAGATACTTGACATTGGAAAAGCTCTAGCAAACGAACTACACGATCTTGTGCTATGCTTAGGATTAGGTCTTGTCCATCACATCATTCTCCTAATGATGTGATCCCGTTATCAATGACATCCAATGTCCATAGCCAGGAAACCATGACTATCTGTTGATCAACGAGCTAGTCAACTAGAGGCTTACTAGGGACATATTATGGTCTATGTATTCACACGTGTATTACGATTTCCGGATAATACAGTTATATCATGAATAAAGACAATTATCATGAACAAAGAAATATAATAATAACCATTTTATTATTGCCTCTAGGGCATATTTCCAACAGTCTCCCACTTGCACTAGAGTCAATAATCTAGTTACATTGTGATGAATCGAACACCCATGGAATTCTGGTGTTGATCATGTTTTTCCCTAGGGAGAGGTTTAGTCAACGGATCTGCTATATTCAGGTCCGTATGTACTTTACAAATCTCTATGTCTCCATCTTGAACATTTTCACGAATGGAGTTGAAGCAACGCTTGATGTGCCTTGTCTTCTTGTGAAACCTGGGCTCCTTGGCAAGTGCAATAGCCCCAGTGTTGTCACAAAAAAGTTTGATTGGCCCCGACGCATTGGGTATGACTCCTAGGTCGGTGATGAACTCCTTCACCCATATTGCTTCATGTGCTGCCTCCGAGGCTGCCATGTACTCCGCTTCACATGTAGATCCCGCCACGACGCTCTGCTTGCAGCTGCACCAGCTCACTGCTCCACCATTCAACATATACACGTATCCGGTTTGTGACTTAGAGTCATCCAGATCTGCGTCGAAGCTAGCGTCGACGTAACCCTTTACGACGAGCTCTTCGTCACCTCCATAAACGAGAAACATTTCCTTAGTCCTTTTCAGGTACTTCAGGATATTCTTGACCGCTGTCCAGTGTTCCTTGCCGGGATTACTTTGGTACCTTCCTACCAAACTTACGGCAAGGTTTACATCAGGTCTGGTACACAGCATGGCATACATAATAGAACCTATGGCTAAGGCATAGGGGATGACACTCATCTCTTCTATATCTTCTGCCGTGGTCGGGCATTGAGCCGAGCTCAATTTCATACCTTGCAAAACAGGCAAGAACCCTTTCTTGGACTGATCCATTTTGAACTTCTTCAAAATCTTATCAAGGTACGTGCTTTGTGAAAGACCTATGAGGCGTCTCGATCTATCCCTATAGATCTTGATGCCTAATATATAAGCAGCTTCTCCAAGGTCCTTCATTGAAAAACTCTTATTCAAGTAGGCCTTGATGCTGTCCAAGAGTTCTATATCATTTCCCATCAAAAGTATGTCATCTACATATAATATGAGGAATGCTACAGAGCTCCCACTCACTTTCTTGTAAACGCAGGCTTCTCCATAAGTCTGCGTAAACCCAAACGCTTTGATCATCTCATCAAAGCGAATGTTCCAACTCCGAGATGCTTGCACCAGCCCATAAATCGAGCGTTGGAGCTTGCACACCTTGTCAGCATTCTTAGGATCGACAAAACCTTCCGGCTGCATCATATACAATTCTTCCTTAAGGAAACCATTAAGGAATGCCGTTTTGACGTCCATTTGCCATATTTCATAATCATAGAATGCGGCAATTGCTAACATGATTCGGACGGACTTCAGCTTCGCTACCGGTTGAGAAAGTCTCATCGTAGTCAACCCCTTGAACTTGTCGATAACCCTTAGCGACAAGCCGAGCTTTATAGATGGTCACATTACCATCCGCGTCTGTCTTCTTCTTAAAGATCCATTTATTTTCTATGGCTCGCCGATCATCGGGCAAGTTAGTCAAAGTCCATACTTCGTTTTCATACATGGATCCTATCTCGGATTTCATGGCTTCCAGCCATTTGTCGGAATCCGGGCCCGCCATCGCTTCTTCATAGTTCGAAGGTTCACCGTTGTCTAACAACATGATTTCCAAGACAGGGTTGCCGTACCACTCTGGTGCGGAACGTGTCCTTGTGGACCTACGAAGTTCAGTAGCAACTTGATCTGAAGTTTCATGATCATCATCATTAACTTCCTCTCTAGTCAGTGCAGGCACCTCAGGAACATTTCTGAGCTGCGCCACTCTCCGGTTCAAGAGGTAATACTTCATCAAGTTCTACTTTCCTCCCACTTACTTCTTTCGAGAGAAACTCTTTTCTCTAGAAAGGATCCATTCCTGGCAATAAAGATCTTGCCTTCGGATCTGAGGTAGAAGGTATACCCAGCAGTTTCTTTAGGGTATCCTATGAAGACGCATTTTTCCGACTTGGGTTCGAGCTTTTCAGGTTGAAGTTTCCTGACATAAGCATCGCATCCCCAAACTTTTAGAAACGACAGCTTAGGTTTCTTCCCAAACCATAATTCATACGGTGTCGTCTCAACGGATTTCAACGGAGCCCTATTTAAAGTGAATGCGGCAGTCTCTAAAGCATAGCCCCAAAAAGATAGCGGTAAATCGGTAAGAGACATCATAGATCGTACCATATCTAATAGAGTGCGATTACGACGTTCGGACACACCATTACGCTGAGGTGTTCCAGGCGGCGTGAGTTGTGAAACTATTCCATATTTTCTTAAGTGTGTGCCAAATTCGTGACTCAAGTATTCTCCTCCACGATCTGATCGTAGAAACTTGATTTTCCTGTCACGTTGATTCTCAACCTCACTCTGAAATTCCTTGAACTTTTCAAAGGTTTCAGACTTGTGTTTCATTAAGTAGACATACCCATATCTACTCAAGTCATCAGTGAGGGTGAGAACATAACGATAGCCACCGCAAGCCTCAACACTCATTGGACCGCACACATCAGTATGTATGATTTCCAATAAGTTGGTTGCTCGCTCCATTGTCCCTGAGAACGAAGTCTTGGTCATTTTTCCCATGAGGCATGGTTCGCATGTGTCAAATGATTCATAATCAAGAGACTCTAAAAGTCCATCTGCATGGAGCTTCTTCATGCGTTTGACACCTATGTGACCAAGGCGGCAGTGCCACAAGTATGTGGGACTATCATTATCAACCTTACATCTTTTGGTACTCACACTATGAATATGTGTAGTAATACGCTTGAGATTCATTAAGAATAAACCATTTACCATAGGAGCATGACCATAAAACATATCTCTCATATAAATGGAACAACCATTATTCTCAGAATTAAATGAGTAGCCATCTCGAATTAAACGAGATCCTGATACAATGTTCATGCTCAAACATGGCACTAAATAACAATTATTGAGGTTTATAACTAATCCCGTAGGTAAATGTAGAGGTAGCGTGCCGACGGCGATCACATCGACCTTGGAACCATTCCCGACGCGCATCGTCACCTCGTCCTTCGCCAGTCTCTGTTTATTCCGCAGCTCCTGCTGTGAGTTACAAATATGAGCAACGGCACCGGTATCAAATACCCAGGAGTTACTACGAGCACTAGTAAGGTACACATCAATTACATGTATATCAAATATACCTTTGGTGTTGCCGGCCTTCTTGTCCGCTAAGTATTTGGGGCAGTTCCGCTTCCAGTGACCCTTCCCTTTGCAATAAAAGCACTCTGTCTCAGGCTTGGGTCCATTCTTTGACTTCTTCCCGACAGCTTGCTTGCCGGGCGCAGCAACTTCCTTGCCGTCCTTCTTGAAGTTCTTTTTACCCTTGCCCTTCTTGAACTTAGTGGTTTTATTCATCATCAACACTTGATGTTCCTTCTTGACTTCTACCTCTGCTGATTTCAGCATAGCAAATACTTCAGGAATGGTCTTTACCATCCCCTGCATATTGAAGTTCATCACAAAGCTCTTGTAGCTTGGTGGAAGCGACTGGAGGATTCTGTCAATGACCGCGTCATCCGGGAGATTAACTCCCAGCTGAGTCAAGCGGTTATGTAACCCAGACATAGTGAGTATGTGCTCACTGACAGAACTATTTTCCTCCATCTTCCAGCTGAAGAACTTATCGGAGACTTCATATCTCTCGATCCGGGCATGAGCTTGAAAAACCATTTTTAGCTCTTCGAACATCTCATATGCTCCATGTCTCTCAAAACGCTTTTGGAGCCCCGGCTCTAAGCTGTAAAGCATGCCGCACTGAACGAGGGAGTAGTCATCAGTACGTGTCTACCAAGCGTTCATAGCGTCTTGGTTCTGTGGGACGGGTGGATCACCTAGCGGTGCTTGTAGGACATAATCTTTCTTGGCAGCTATGAGGATGATCCTCAGGTTCCGGACCCAGTCCGTATAGTTGCTGCCATCATCTTTCAGCTTGGTTTTCTCTAGGAACGCGTTGAAATTGAATACGACGTTGGCCATTTGATCTACAAGACATATTGTAAAGATTTTAGACTAAGTTCATGATAATTAAGTTCATCTAATAAAATTATTAATGAACTCCCACTCAGATTAGACATCCCTCTAGTCATCTAAGTGTTACACGATCCGAGTCGACTAGGCCGTGTCCGATTAACACGTGAGACGGACTAGTCATCGCCGGTGAACATCTTCATGTTGATCGTATCTTCCATACGACTCGTGTTCGACCTTTCGGTCTCTGTGTTCCGAGGCCATGTCTGTACATGCTAGGCTCGTCAAGTTAACCCTAAGTGTTTTTGCATGTGTAAAACTGTCTTACACCCGTTGTATGTGAACGTAAGGATCTATCACACCCGATTAACACGTGGTGCTTCGAAACGACGAACTGTAGCAACGGTGCACAGTTAGGGGAGAACACTTCTTGAAATTGTTGTAAGGGATCATCTTATTTACTACCGTCGTTCTAAGTAAACAAGATGCAAAACATGATAAACATCACATGCAATCAAATAATAATAGTGACATGATATGTCCAATATCACATAGCTCCTTTGATCTCCATCTTGGGGCTTTATGATCATCCTGTCACCGTCATACTCATCGACATGTAAGTTGTGATTCCTTGTACAATAGCATGAACATCTCATACATCACATATAGATCATTCATCATTCATCAAAACTTTGGCCATATCATATCACAAAGCACTTGCTGCAAAAACAAGTTAGACGTCCTCTAATTGTTGTTGCAGATTTTACGTGGCTGAAGTAGGGTTCTAACAAGAACGTTTTTCTTACCTACGTGAAAGCCACAACGTGATTTGTCAACTTCTATTTACCCTTCATAAGGACCCTGTTCATCGAATCTGCTCCAACTAAAGTAGGAGAGACAGACACCCGCCAGCCACCTTATGCAACTTGTGCATGTTAGTCGGTGGAACCGGTCTCACGTAAGCATACGTGTAAGGTTGGTCCGGGCCGCTTCATCCCACAATACCGTTGAAGCAAGATAAGACTAGTAGCGTCAAGAAAGTTGACAACATCTACGCCCACAACAAATTGTCTTCTACTCGCGCAAGAGAACTACGCATAGACCTAGCTCTGATACCACTGTTGGGGAACGTTGCAGAAAACAAAATTTTTCCTACTCGTTTCACCAAGATCCATCTAGGAGTTCATCTATCAACGAGTGATTAGATGCATCTACATACCTTTGTAGATCGCGAGTGGAAGCGTTCGAAGAACGGGGTTGATGTAGTCGAACACGACGTGATTCAAATCACCGGAGATCCTAGCACCGAACGGACGGTACCTCCGCGTTCAACACACGTACGGAGCGGATGACGTCTCCTCCTTTCTTGATCCAGCAAGGGGGGAGGAGAGGTTGATGAAGATCCAGCAGCACAACGGCGTGGTGGTGGATGCAGGGCGTCACAGTAGCAGGGCTTCGCCGTGTACTACGAGGGAGAGATGTAACAGGGGAGAGGGAAGCACCAAAGGCTGAGGTCTGAAGTCCTCCCTCTCCTCAACTATATATAGGAGGGCCAAGGGGGGTGGTGCGCCAGCCTAGGAGATCCAATCTCCTAGGTGCGGCAGCCAAGGGGAGGTTTCCCTCCCCCCAAGGCACCTAGAGGTGCCTTCCACCATTGGGACTCTTCCCTTAAGTGGAACCCTAGGCGCATGGGCTTTTGGGGCTGGTGCCCTTGGGCCCATCTAGGCCAAGGCGCACCCCCTACAGCCCATGTGGCCCCCCGGGACAGGTGGCCCCACCCGGTGGGCCCCCGGGACCCCTCCGGTGGTCCCGGTACAATACCGATAACCCCGAAACTTGTCCCGATGGCCGAAACAGCACTTCCTATATATAATTCTTTACCTCCGGACCATTCCGGAACTCGTACGTCCGCCGGATTCACTCATCCAGGACTCCGAACGACATCGGGTTACTGAGTACACTGTATCGTTCACACTCCCCACAGCACCCCCCGCGAACCCTTCAAAGAACCCCCCTATACGCTTTGCGTAGACATATGCAGAAACGAAGCCCGGCGCAAGCACTCTCCGCGCTCAAATACCCCAACACGCGGGATCTGGATTACCATGTCCCATCCACATGCCCCATGATCTCATCGGATGAACCCCGACGATGTCGAGGATTAAGACAACCCCGTATACACACCCCAATCCCCTCCTTGCTCACATCGTACTTTACTCCACTCCCGAGGAATCGGTCCGTCCGCCTATCACCCCGACCCTCCAATACCTTGGTCTTCAGCTCCTCTCGTTACCCCCCTCACCTCGCCCCCGAGCTCGCAATCCCTTCCTGTCCCGGGCAGGTCACTTTTAATCTCGTACAGCCAGATCCCCACGTGATTAGACCCCACGCCCCTGGCTCACTTGAGCCTCATACACGATGTCCGATCGCATACCCCCCCGCAGGGGCCCCGGATAACCCCAATGCCGACCCTCCCGGTTAGATGGACATGACAATTCCCCAGTCTCGGACCTCCCGTGCACCCCTCTCAGTCGCCCAACAGACACGCGCCCCGAAAACACCCTGATTGCACTTCCCACCTTCTATAGTCCACGCCCCCCGTCCCGTCCACCCGCGCGCACCTCCACCCATTTACGACCGTTGTGACGTTTTCGATAACCCGCCAAAGCACCCCATCTTTCAGCAAACTATTCCTTAAGACGGTTGTCCTCCCCGCGCTCCCCCTCCGAGGTACTCCGCATCCTCCATGGTCAAAGTAACCCAGATGACCTTGACACTCTGCGAAAAGCTCTCTCAGGCCACACCATTCCGCTTCCCTCCCCCACTGGTTAGTCTAACCAGACTGACACCTACCACACACTCCTGTGCTAAGCTTCAGCCCGCTAAGGGTCCTTTCGTCTTCACAATCCCCACTCCACCATCACTTACCTCTCCCTTGATCTCCGTCATTACGCCCCGTTTATGACATCAATGCGTCCATTAGCAGGAAACCATGACTATCTGTTGATCAACGAGCTAGTCAACTAGAGGCTTACTAGGGACATATTATGGTCTATGTATTCACACGTGTATTACGATTTCCGGATAATACAGTTATATCATGAATAAAGACAATTATCATGAACAAACAAATATAATAATAATACTTTTATTATTGCCTCTAGGGCATATTTGCAACAGTAATTGATGTGTACCTTACCAGTACTCGTAGTAGCTCCTGGGTATTTGATACCGGTGCGGTTGCTCACATTTGTAACTCAAAGCAGGAGCTGCGGAATAAGCGAAGACTGGCGAAGGACGAGACGACGATGCGCGTCGGGAATGGTTCCAAGGTCGATGTGATCGCCGTCGGCACGCTACCTCTACATTTACCTACAGGATTAGTTTTAAACCTCAATAATTGTTATTTAGTGCCAGCTATGAGCATGAACATTGTATCAGGATCTCGTTTAATTCAAGATGGCTACTCATTTAAATTCGAGAATAATGGTTGTTCTATTTATATGAGAGATATGTTTTATGGTCATGCTCCGCTGGTGAATGGTTTATTCTTAATGAATCTCGAGCGTAATGTTACACATATTCATAGTGTGAATACCAAAAGATGTAAGGTTGATAATGATAGTCCCACATACTTGTGGCACTGCCGCCTTGGTCACATAGGTGTCAAACGCATGAAGAAGCTCATGCAGATGGACTTTTGGAGTCTCTTGATTACGAATCATTTGACATGTGCGAACCATGCCTCATGAGTAAAATGACCAAGACTCCATTCTCAGGAACAATGGAGCGAGCAACCAACTTAATGGAAATCATACATACTGATGTGTGCGGTCCAATGAGTGTTGAGGCTCGCGGTGGCTATCGTTATGTTCTCACCCTCACTGATGACTTGAGTAGATATGGGTATGTCTACTTAATAAAACACAAGTCTGAGACCTTTGAAAAGTTCAAGGAATTTCAGAATGAGGTTGAAAATCAAAGTGACAGAAAAATCAAGTTCTTGCGATCATATCGTGGGGGAGAATACTTGAGTAACGAATTTGGCACACACTTAAGGAAATGTGGAATAGTTTCACAACTCACGCCGCCTGGAACACCTCAGTGTAATGGTGTGTCCGAACGTCGTAATCGCACTCTATTGGATATGGTGCGATCTATGATGTCTCTTACCGATTTACCGTTGTCATTTTGGGGCTATGCTTTAGAGACTGCCACATTCACTTTAAATAGGGCTCCGTTGAAATCCGTTGAGACGACACCGTATGAATTATGGTTTGGGAAGAAACCTAAGCTGTCGTTTCTAAAAGTTTGGGGATGTGATGCTTATGTCAAGAAACTTCAACCTGAAAAGCTCAAACCCAAGTCGAAAAATGCATCTTCATAGGATACCCTAAAGAAACTATTGGGTATACCTTCTACCTCAGATCCGAAGGCAAGATCTTTGTTGCCAAGAATGAATCCTTTCTAGAGAAAGAGTTTCTCTCGAAAGAAATAAGTGGGAGGAAAGTAGAACTTGATGAAGTATTACCTCTTGAACCGGAGAGTGGCGCAGCTCAGGAAATTGTTCCTGAAGTGCCTGCACCGACTAGAGAGGAAGTTAATGATGATGATCATGAAACTTCAGATCAAGTTGCTACTGAACTTCTTAGGTCCACAAGGACACGTTCCGCACCAGAGTGGTACGGCAACCCTGTCTTGGAAATCATGTTGTTAGACAACGGTGAACCTTTGAACTATGAAGAAGCGATGGCGGGCCCGGATTCCGACAAATGGCTGGAAGCCATGAAATCCGAGATAGGATCCATGTATGAAAACGAAGTATGGACTTCGACTAACTTGCCCGATGATCAGCGAGCCATAAAAAATAAATGGATCTTTAAGAAGAAGACAGACGCAGATGGTAATGTAACCATCTATAAAGCTCGGCTTGTCGCTAAGGGTTATCGACAAGTTCAAGGGGTTGACTATGACGAGACTTTCTCACCCGTAGCGAAGCTGAAGTCCGTCCGAATCATGTTAGCAATTTCCGCATTCTATGATTATGAAATATGGCAAATGGACGTCAAAACGGCATTCCTTAATGGTTTCCTTAAGGAAGAATTGTATATGATGCAGCCGGAAGGTTTTGTCGATCCTAAGAATGCTGACAAGGTGTGCAAGCTCCAACGCTCGATCTATGGGTTGGTGCAAGCATCTCGGAGTTGGAACATTCGTTTTGATGAGATGATCAAAGCGTTTGGGTTTACGCAGACTTATGGAGAAGTCTGCATTTACATGAAAGTGAGTGGGAGCTCTGTAGCATTTATCATATTGTATGTGGATGACATACTGTTGATGGGAAATGATATAGAATTCTTGGAAAGCATAAAGGCCTACTTGAACAAGTGTTTTTCAATGAAGGATCTTGGAGAAGCTGCTTATATATTAGGCATCAAGATCTATAGAGATAGATCGAGACGCCTCATTGGTCTTTCACAGAGTACGTGCCTTGACAAGATATTGAAGAAGTTCAAAATGGTTTAGTCAAAGAAGGGGTTCTTGCCTGTATTGCAAGGTACGAGATTGAGCACGGCTCAATGCCCGACCACGGCAGAAGATAGAGAAAAGATGAGTGTCGTCCCCTATGCCTCGGCCATAGGGTCTATCATGTATGCTATGCTATGTACCAGACCTGATGTAAACCTTGCCGTAAGTTTGGTAGGAAGGTACCAAAGTAATCCCGACATGGAACACTGGACAGAGGTCAAGAATATCCTGAAGTACCTGAAGAGGACTAAGGATATGTTTCTCATTTATGGAGGTGACGAAGAGCTCGTCGTAAAGGGTTACATCGATGCTAGCTTCGACACAGATCTAGATGACTCTAAGTCACAAACCGGATACGTGTATATTTTGAATGGTGGGGTAGTAAGTTGGTGTAGTTGCAAGCAAAGCGTTGTGGCGGGATCTACATGTGAAGCGGAGTACATGGCAGCCTCGGAGGCAGCACAAGAGGCAATCTGGGTGAAGGAGTTCATTACCGACCTAGGAGTCATACCCAATGCGTCGGGCCTGATTACTCTCTTCTGTGACAACACTGGAGCTATTGCCCTTGTCAAGGAGCCCATGTTTCACAGGAAGACCAGGCATATCAAGCGTCGCTTCAACTCCATTTGTGGAAGTGTTCAAAATGGAGACATGGATATTTGTAAAGTACATACGGACCTGAATGTGGCAGATCCGTTGACTAAACCTCTCCCTAGAGCAAAACATGATCAACACCAGAACTGCATGGGTGTTCGATTCATCACAATGTAACTAGACTATTGACTCTAGTGCAAGTGGGAGACTGTTGGAAATATGCCCTAGAGGCAATAATAAAATGGTTATTATTATATTTCTTTGTTCATGATAATTGTCTATTGTTCATGCTATAATTGTGTTATCCGGAAATCATAATACATGTGTGAATACATAGACCACAACACGTCCCTAGTGAGCCTCTAGTTGACTAGCTCATTGATCAAAAGATAGTCATGGTTTCCTGACTATGGACATTGGATGTCATTGATAACGGGATCACATCATTAGGAGAATGATGTGATGGACAAGACCCAATCCTAAGCATAGCTCAAAGATTGTGTAGTTCGTTTGCTATAGCTTTTTCGAATGTCAAGTATCATTTCCTTAGACCATGAGATTGTGCAACTCCCGGATACCGTAGGAGTGCTTTGGGTGTGTCAAATGTCACAACGTAACTGGGTGACTATAAAGGTACACTACAGGTATCTCCGAAAGTGTCTGTTGGGTTGGCACGAATCGAGACTGGGATTTGTCACTCCGTATGACGGAGATGTATCTCTGGGCCCACTCAGTAATGCATCATCATAATGAGCTCAATGCGACCAAGTGGTTGATCACGGGATCATGCATTACGGTACGATTAAAGTGACTTGCCGGTAACGAGATTGAACGAGGTATTGGGATACCGACGATCGAGTCTCGGGCAAGTAACGTACCGATTGACAAAGGGAATTGTATACGGGATTGATTGAATCCTTGACAGCGTGGTTCATCCGATGAGATCATCGAGGAGCATGTGGGAGCCAACATGGGTATCCAGATCCCGATGTTGGTTATTGACCGGAGAGTCATCTCGGTCATGTCTGCGTGTCTCCTGAACCCGTAGGGTCTACACACTTAAGGTTCGGTGACGCTAGGGTTGTTGAGATATTAGCATACGGTAACCCGAAAGTTGTTCGGAGTCCCGGATGAGATCCCGGACGTCACGAGGAGTTTCGGAATGGTCCGGAGGTGAAGATTTATATATAGGAAGTCAAGTTTCGGCCATCGGGAAGGTTTCGGGGGTAATCGGTATTGTACCGGGACCACCGGAAGGGTCCCGGGGGTCCACCGGGTGGGGCCACCTATCCCGGAGGGCCCCATGGGCTGAAGTGGGAGGGGAACCAGCCCCTGGTGGGCTGGTGCGCCCCCCCCCCCATGGGCCTCCCCTGCGCCTAGGGTTGGAAACCCTAGGGGTGGGGGCGCCCCACTTGGCTTGGGGGGCACTCCACCCCCTTGGCCGCCCCCCCCCCTTGGAGATGGCATCTCCTAGGGCCGGCGCCCCCCTAGGGGTCCTATAAATAGTGGGGGGGGAGGGAGGGCAGCTGCACCCTAGCCCCTGGCCTCTCCCTCTCCCTCCCATGACACTCCTCCCTCTCCCTGAACTTGGCGAAGCCCTGCCGAGATCACCGTTGCTTCCACCACCATGCCGTCGTGCTGCTGGATCTTCATCAACCTCTCCTTCCCCTTTGTTGGATCAAGTTGGAGGAGACGTCTTCCCAACCGTACGTGTGTTGAACGCGAAGGTGCCGTCCGTTCGACGCTAGGTCATCGGTGATTTGGATCACGACGAGTACAACTCCATCAACCCCGTTCTCTAGAACGCTTCCGCGCGCGATCTACAAGGGTATGTAGATGCACTCTTCTCTCCCTCGTTGCTAGATGACTCCATAGATTGATCTTGGTGATGCGTAGAAAATTTTAAAATTCTGCTACGTTCCCAACAACAGTGTCCCTCTATCAAGAGGAATCCCAAAAGGGGAGGTACATGAGTTAAGCTCTATAATATGAGATCTATTCTTGTCTAACCCTAGAGATGAGTAAGGGGAGGTCTATTTATAGTCCTAGTCAAAGAATGGTAGGTGGGAGAGAGATACAAGGCCAAAGGCATGCACATACGCACAGGCAGGCGTCGGACGTTGAGTGGGTACTAGATGTCCGGTGGCTTGCGAGGCACCGGACCTCTGGTACGCACCGAATTTCCGATAATTCCACTCGGGTGCCTTGGCATCGGATTTCCAATGGATGTCGCACGTCTAGTAGCTGGAATCATCGGATGGCCGGTAGTTGTCGGTCATCCGGCCGCTGTAGCATTTGTCTTCGGACGATTCCTCGCGGGGCTGTGCACTCGACAACATCAGGTACTGGATGTCCGGTGGCTATAGCTTGTTGCGGCTAGGTTTTCTTCTGTCTTTGCCTCCACCTTCCCTCGCGGATGATGTAGGTGTTCCTTGGTGCTTGCACTCCTCCTCACCTGTGAAGTTTCGATAATACCTATGCATACGGGTGTCAAGTAGTATACCATCATCGAAGGGGTCAAGTAAACACATGTAAAGGAGATGATTCATCTTTATGTATGTGAAGTAGATGTCTCACGTGCCACTTGTCAAATGAACTCTTATCATGATGATGTCTGTAGGATGTCCCGCATCAATGGACATCATATCCTCATGGTACCCTTTCACTCCTCACTCAAAGGAGTCATTCATAGAGACATGAAAACTATGTGTGTTTGGATTGCCGTCATACATCCAACTACGATCTAATGTGGCGAGCCATTCTGAAGCCATTTATGGTGTGGGGTTAAAGTCAAAGTAGAAACCTTGCTCCATGAAGATGAGAAACCTTGCTCCATGAAGATGTGAGCGGCATCGTTGAGGGAGTCATCGTTTTCTTCATTGATGTGATCCCTTCAGACCGCATTGACTTGCCACATCACCCCAGCAAGAATGACACGCACATAGATTCAACACAAATTGGCAAAATTGGATATATGGAAACTAGAGTGTTAAATGGGATACATAGTGGTGCACTTTTTAAAACAGGGTATTTTCTACCACTCTAGGACACTTAGCACAAAGTAAAATTTAAGTTCAAATTACAAACCTCCCGAATAATGCTTTTGCCACCCCGGTAATATCTGGACCTTATACTATATAAAGAAAACCACAACCATTGTTGATGAAATAAAAGGCGCCACAAGACTCCTAGTTGTAGATATATAAGTAGGAAAGTAGGAGGAAAAGAGACCGAATAGTCCATTTCTGAGCCCAGTCTCATCCGCACCCGAGCAAGAAAAAAATCAAAAAAAAGGATGGTAAATATTTGGTGAGTGAGGTGCGCTCCAAATTTCAGATTATTTGGACGTATGATTAGCTCTCAGCAAAAAATGACAAATTAGGGTCTGCCCAATTTGTCATTTTTTGCCGAGAGCTACTCAGATGTCTAAATTATTTAAAATTTGGAGCACCTCACACATCAAATTATCTATCATGCAAAAAAAGTTGTTTTTTTATAATTCTTCTAGTATTTGCTTTGAATTTTTTTTTTCAGTGCAGGTGCAGATGAGTCTGGGCACCGAATCGCTGTACTCGAAAAGAGACAAACTAGCTAAGGAGTAAAGAGAAAGAAACCGGGCCTGTGTTTAGACTATTGCGTTTTTAAAGGCCACGGTACTTGTGGAGAAGATCGGGTAGGGACCAGGCCGGAGTTTGCGAAGAAGATGTACTGTGCATGCATGCATATGCAAGTCTGTGCGGGTCTGCCCATCTCCATAGCTTGGAGCTAGCATCCATGCGTGGAGACTCTTGTGGTTGTTCTTTCACCAGAAATGGTGCCCTGGGCGCAACCCATGTCAGCTTACTCGTGGGCCCAACACGCTCTCGAAAGACAAAACCACGAGCCACATACTACAGTGTCCCTTTTTAGGCATATAGACAACAGTGTTCTCACATGTACCATTCGTTTAGATGTAATTAATCAAGGAGACAATTACAGAACTTCAGTCTAGAATTGAAGTACTGCATAAAACCCTAATAAATTTTCAGAACATACTCTACACAGAGAGTATACAATATGTCGACAAATTTCATTAGTTTAAAGGCAAAAGGCGTTAATTGTGAGAAAAATGTTATATGATGGCATATAACAACCTGATCACAACCACCATTTCTTCCGATTGTAGTAGATATTGACCGGTATGACACTGAAATCGGTTTTAATTTTTCTCGTGCACTTTCTATTTCCTATGTATACATGTTGGATATAAATGGACCCACATGATTTTCAATTATGAAAATGATCCATCCCCTATTTTTCAAAACATATGTCAACAATAGTTCCTTCAGGGTTTGCCAAAGCACACGCATGAGACTGGATTCTAAGAGTGTTCGTATCCCTGGATGCCAAGCAACACTAAAGTGCGAGAAATCGTCTAAGATCGAAAATACTTTACGACCAGCACTAGGGTGAGTATATGATTCTATGCAATATATTTTCATTTTTAATTATCTCATGTATATATTTTAATCAAAATTGAAGCTCTTAGCAGCTATCTGGTGCTAAGCTGGGAAATGGTAAAAGAAGCGTAGATGGGTTGATGAGGGAGATATCTGCTGTTCCGCTGATATTAGCGTCTACTCCGTAATATACAATGGTGCGGATGCTCTAACCGGAGTATAGTACGTATCTAACATCAATCATTTGGCTGGCTCAGTGGCTCTACCATCTGATTCCGGATCCAACCGTTGAAATGCAAGCAAGTGGACGATGCCCCGGGATGATCAGCCTCCCTGCCAGATGCATGCCGCGTGGGTCCATGCATCGTACAAGGGCACCGTAGCGACGTGACTACGCTGCGCACGTTACTCTGATAGCAGCCCTCTCTCTCCTCCTCGGTGTCTCACTAGGTTCAGGCTCGGGGCGCAGATAGAGACAGAGGGACAAATATAGTTGCACTGTGGTCCATGCATGCATGCATGGATGCTAGTAATTTTCTGTACGTGGGTGATCGATCGGTCGAGCAGCTGCCGCTGCACGCTGGGTGGCTAGCTAAGCTAGGCCTCTCTCTCTCTCTCTCCCTCTCTCTCTCTCTCTGCGGTAAAGCGACTGTGGAGCACAGCGTACGTTGCATGCAGGGCCTGATGAACTGATCGATGAGAGGAACGCAAAACTGCAGAGCTAGCTAGCGCCATGCAAACACACACACATGCACATGCTTTCATTTCATGCATATGTATGCATGCGCAGTGTGCACTGTGCTGTCTGTGCAACGCAGGCGGGGATGTCTGTTCCTTTGATAAAAGAAAGCAAGCAAACCAGTATGCCATGCATGTGTAAGTACGTAGGTACGTGCGTGCGTACACGTATGCGTGCATGCATGTACAGCTCCATGCATGCTTTTCTGATAGGTTGGTCGCACTGTGTCGCCCCGTGAGGGCCTACTGCCAGCACGGTACGTGTCGATACGAGTGCATGCCAACCATGCACGTTTCTCCTTTCTACGTTTTATATATCAATATATGTACACATGCACTGCAGTACGTACGGGAGCAAACCGCTGGAGCTGCAGTTCATACAACGAACTTGCGTGCTTCATTTAGTTGAACTAAAATACGTTTCATCATACTGAAGGTAAGGCGATTAGAGGGTGTGCACGCCACGCAGCGCATGCAGCCCAGGTTGGATGCGTAATCTGCAGTACAAGAAGAAATCATTGTAGCATTGAAGAGAGATTGCATGCATGCCATCACGCTTCACGCAGCAGCAGCAGGGAGATGCATGATTTTGGGCGAAGCGTGCAAGGCGCCGGCACTCACTTTGAGGCGGCGCCATGGTCGGTCGGTCGCCGGCTCGATCATCAGACGACGAACCGATCGACGGGCGCAGCGCCAATCCCGCGGCGCCACACCCCTCATTCCCATGCATGCACGCAGACGCAGTCCCCTCCTGCCCTCCTGCCCGCCTGTCTGGTACGTGCACAGGCCACGACGACCGCCGATCGCATGCATGCATGCATTGGCCATGGCCGGCCGCAGTCTTCTCTCTCGCTCGGCAGCAGCAACAGCAATGCATGCCTCCTCTCTCACCTTAACCCTAGCAAAGCAATCGCTTTGATCTGCATCTCCATGTGCATGCACTCTCCGTCTCCAGACTCCAGAGAGAGAGGCCTGCCGGGTGGTGCGTGTAGCTTTGGCAGAGGGGAGGGGGGGCATGCCATGCACCATGCAGTACGTACTGCAAAAGGAAAAGGGTAAAGAAAGGTGAAGAGGGATGGGAGGCCGTGACGAAGGCCATTTCCAGCTCTCTCGCTCTCGCTCTCCCTCTCCCTCTCTTTCATTCATTTGGGCGCCAAGTGAGTGCCGCAGCCAAAAGCTGCACCCTCCCCGGTCCTGCCCCCATGCATGACATGGCACGGCATGGCTTGGCTAGCCTTAACTCAGGACTTTGGCTCCTTCCACTGCCTTTCCATATGCTGGCTCGTATGTGCAGAAAAGCGTATGTCTACAACGTACCCCACCCTACTAAACACGGCAGAGATATGTAGATGCATGAAAAGTTGTATGGCGTACGTTGGGCCGTAGAAGCATACATGCATATCACTCACTTTTTACCAAAACACTGAATTATTATAAAGGCTACAGATGGGTACTTGCATGCATGGTTGGTACGTATATAGCTTTGTGTATGTGGTACATATATGAAAACTAGCCGACTGATCCTCTCAGTTTTGCTCAAATATATTTGTATTCTTGCAAGAGATTGCGTAAATATTGAAAATCTGTAGTGTTATCATCTAATCTCACCGGAATAAACCATTTGGGACTATAATGCTTGTCCAAAATAAATCTACCGTCGTTATAATCTCGCTCATCCAAAATAAGCTACTACAGCTCCCTCCGTTCCTAAATATAAGTCTTTATAGAGATTGCACTATGGACCACATACGGATGTATATAGATGCATTTTAGAGTGTAGACTCACTCATTTTGCTCCGTATGTAGTCATAGGTGAATCCCTACAAAGACTTATATTTTGAAACAGAGGGAGTATATAGCTATGATCTTTCTCCACACAACATTTTTTTTGTTTGATTTAACGATTACTACATGTTCTACAAGGAAATACATATGTTCTACAAGGAAACTGGATAGATCAATGAATGAAAAACCCCTATGAGCACAACCTTTTTTTCTTTGTCTTTACGATATATATGTTTTTGTCAACTGCAAGGTACAAAGATGCACACGCTCGCACACATATATACCACCACCCACGCACTTCACACAGAGACACAACCTGTTGTTTGATGTTTAGGAGGTTGGTTATACCACCATCCCACCAGGGAACATACATCGTGTTTGTTTTTTTTTCGAAAAGGGGTTTGCATACATCAACACCACCCACGCACTTCACACAGAGACACAACCTATTCTTTGATGTTTAGGAGGTTGATTATACCACCATCCCATCAGGGAACATACATCGTGTTTGTCATTGTATTGTCTCATTAATGGGGATTATTCCTCAGCGGGAGGCGACATTCCCCTCAATGGTTAGGCATCTATGATGACCTTCTCAATCTTGAAACTATGGTTTTGAGTAGGGTTTCTATGAAACAAATTTGCATGTCTTCCAAATTAGGAAGTAAAAAATCAATAAAAAGCAGATGGGTGTGTGGAAGCCCGCAAACCACATGACCATGTGCCAATGTACCCAAAAGGCCAATGACCAATATTTGTCCTCAAAGTTGTCAAACTATGTGTGTTGTGGCCCTAATTTCTAGTCTATCACGGAGCCTACCGACACCACATTCCTGGTGGAATACACCTCCTTGTGTGTAAATTATTTGGATTCGTTTTTTGAACTTTTTGCGACCTCGACAATGACCTCTGGCCCACAGTCACTCTTTGCATTTCGTGGAAGCTTTGGGATTCACGTAATGCTCGAATTTTGTGAAATCTCACCCTTGCTAGCAATGTAATCGTTAGGAACATTATTTCAGCTTTTACTCTCTGGTTGGGTAGGTTTAGAGCACCTCTTCGGAAGGATGCCGCCATGTCATGGCGGTTGTACCTCTCCTCCTGCACCGATGCACCTCTGTAAACCTGGTCACTCATGGCCCTTTTTGAGTAACAGTTTTGCTAAGTCTCAGTCGATTTTGTTAGGTCTCAGTCGTTGCTATATTCTTTTGATCTTGCATGGAGATTCATGTAAATTTTTTCTTTTTAGTTTTTCCATTCTTCTTCTTATATACTATGTCACTTGACTAAGACTTAGTTAAATCTCAGTGGACGGAGGCCTAGCCACACCCTTTGAGTAATGCATTCAAGAGAGGACCCTCTCCACCCGTGATTGTTAAAAGAAAAACTTCTTCCAACTTTATTATCAGATAATTGTTAAAATAATGCACCATAATTTGTAAGGAGAAAATCAATAGGGTCCTCAAGCCAATCTGACCAGCCATAGTGATTTAGGTCTTAATTTTGCACCCTCTCCGTTTTTTATTACTCTGCATAAACCGTTGTCCAACAATTTCTCTATTAGTATATACTCTGTGACGTAACTGTCATATTCCAACATACCTATTTATGGTAATGGTTTCATATCTCATAATTTACATATTAATAGTGTTGGTCAAAGGCTTCTCATAATCAGGACTAATATGCATATATATCATCATAATGCGCCCTGCCAAAGTGTCGGTTCAGTTTTTTTTTCTTTATGTATGTCTATCTACTATTTTTTTTAAAGAGAGAAATAGATGGATCACATGCTGTTGCATTGGAGGTCCTTAGATTTCTATCTGGAGAGGCGGATTGGAAATGATTCCTTGTTACCCTAGTTGATGATGAGTAGTTGAGTTTGCACATATATGTGAAAAGACAAGCAGGAGAAAGGGCCTGGTGTCTAGGAGCCGATCGAGGAAAAGATCAGAAACGCCCTCCCATCAGTCACTGCGGGGGGACATGACAAGTCGCCCATGAGGGAAAGCACAAAAGAGAAGCATCCGAGAGATTGACGAGTCGCCGATCGGGGAAAGAAACCACAGTGGTAAAAACTCTTTTCTGCGCCAAAATAAACCCAGTAAGATAGAAATGGCACCCCCTCTCTCCCTCCAGCTCTTTTGTAGTACTCGATCTTGACGCATGCACGGGACACCATGAAACAGTGGTAGGGCTTTAGACGCAGATAAAGACCAGACGACAAATACATGAAGTGACCATGACACAGTACACTACCACATCTCGGTCGATCGGCATGACTCTGACCGTACGTACTACGACACTTCTTCCATGAGACAGACACACAGACATACAGTTGTAGTTAATTAAGCTTGCACTAGGGCAGTAACACCTCGCCATGCAAGCACTCTGGACGTACTAATGATGATGCACTTGGGAAGCAATGCGAAACTAAACCTAGAAGCTACGTACCATAATGGACTAGTACTAACTAAAGACATCGTGCAGGCAACAAAGCTAACAACGAAGAAGGAGGAGTTGTCTAGAGCAAGACCATGTCGCTGCCATCGCCGGCGTTGCCGTTCTCGTCGTACAGATGCAGGTCGCCGTCGTCGTGCTCGTCGTCCTCGTCCTCATCCTCGTCGACGGTCACGGACTCAATGATGTGCGGCGCGTGGCCGCCTCCGAAGGAGCGGACGTGGTCCTTGAGGGAGCGCTTGTGCTTGAAGTCGGAGCCGCAGACGCAGAACCACAGCTTGCCGCAGTTCTTCTCGTGGGTGCGCCAGTCGCCGCGCACGGCGAACCGCTTGCCGCACCGGCGGCACGCGTAGGGCCGCGCGCCGTGCTTACGGCGGTAGTGCGTCTGCAGCGTGCGGAAGTCCTTGAGCGGCCGCGCCCGCGGGTGGTCAATGTTGTTCCGGCACCCCTCCGCGCAGCAGTAGCACGGCAGCCGCATCAGCGACGGCGGCGGCGCAGCCGTGCCCACCGTCACCGCCCCCCGCAGCGACTCCGACCCCTTGCGGTACTGCGACCCGTGCCCCCACATATGCATCTGCAGGGAAGAGCCAGAAGCTCAAGCTCAACACATGTACTTTGAACACATACTCCACACGTTGATCCGCACCAGGAGTGCATTAAATGTTGTACGTACGACAAAGATCATCGTGTTACCTGCATGTTGTTGAAGCGGTTGAAGCTCTTGTTGCAGACTGCGCAGGAGAACTGGGTGGAGCCGACGAGGATCTCGGCGGCGGAGGGGATCCAGTACTGGCTGGGCACCTGGTTCCCGCCCGCCGTGGCGGCCGAGGGCGGCGCGACTGGCGCGGCGAAGCTCCCGCCGCAGGGAGCCAGATTGGCACCGCACGGAGACGGAGGGGCGATGGAGAGTGACACGCTCACGTTAGGGTCCTGCTCGTGGAACAAGAAGCTGCCGCTGCCGCCGCCGCCGCCTCCAACGCCACAGCCATGGTAGACATGGCTTGGGTTGAACCAGGGCGAAGACGCGGTGGAGTGCGCGGCAGTGGCCACGGAGTGGGAGGAGCACGCCGAGGAGGAGGCCGCTGCGTCGTGGTGGTGGCCGGGCGGCCAGAGGGAGAGGAGGAGCATGGACTGGTCGTCATCCTCGGTGGCGCCGCCATGGCCACCACTGGCCATCTTGGTCGGGGGGGCAGGGGCGGTGTGGTACGGGTGGGGGTGGGGGTGCATGGCTCTGTAGCTGTGCATGGCTCTCTTTCTCTCCCGGCGTGTGGAAGTTTGAGTTGAGTAGGCTGGATTGGAAGCGAGGGGAGCAACAAGCGTTGGAGAGGAAGAGAGGTGTGCTGCCTAGAAAGAAAGAAAGCTATGACTAGCTGCGCCTGAGGCTAGCTAGCTCGTCTGATTGCTGGTCTGTGGGTGGGGGAGGAGGCGGCCGGCCGGGCGCTATATATAGCTGGAGAGAGACAGGGGGCTCGGCTAAGTATAGTGAATGATTGGTCGTAGCGACTAGTAGGGGGGGGTATACACTTGCACGTGCAACATAGGTACCCTACGTATATTACCCTTAACACACATGCATGTCGTTGATTAAGGGACTCGAATGTAGGAACTTCTTATGAATTTTGGAGGATTTTTATCCTTCAACATTATTAGGGTAATCGACGGTGTAACATCGCGTGCTCACAAAATACCACTGTATATACAGATTTTTTTTTTATGTTATGCCACTGACCCACTACCACAGTAACATACTCCCTCCGTTCCTTAATATAGGGTGTATAGTTTTTGGCACGAAAATTAAAGAACACACGTGGAGGGAAAATTACACAAGTTTTAGGCGAGATTACACCTGACTAATTGGCATGAGAAAATAAAGGAGCTTTCCTAATATAAGAAAATGTAATCAAATCCCTAAAAACATTAACCAGACGAGTGGTGCAATGTAATACACCTTATATTTTGGATTTTTAAAAAAAATCTATACACCTTAATTAAGTATCCGAGTATTCCTAGTTAGTGTATTTTTCTTCCCTGCCAAAACAAATGCTCCATCCGATCTAAATTAATTGACGCTACTTTAATACAACTCTCCACTAAAATTGTATCGAAGGGAATAGTTAGTTTTTTACTTTTGTTTTTGCAGTAGCATGTTTCAAATACACAAATTTGACAGTGGCATCAAAATTCCCTATAAAGTCTCTTTAGATCGTAGGATTAGGATTTGACTTGTTAACTTGCCTATGAATGTATCTCCGTGGTCCAAATTCGATACAAATTTGGTTATGATAATCTCCTTTTGATTGATAACTATCAATCTTTCATGCGTCCTCTCTTTGTCTATCTGTCTATTTCTTTGTCCCCTCAACAGCTGCGCGTCCTGGCAAAAATATTTATCATGAACTATCAGAACACAAAACTTAAGAAATCTTCTATTTTGAGAACCTTTATGAATCCATACCATGGCATCTTTTGTTCTCGTGTTTTCTTTTCGAGGAAGACATCAAGTTTCACTAGAATGCAGTTTTTTAGATTCTTTATTACTGCATATTTGAGTAGTTTTGATACAAAAAGACCGATAAAGAATTGAACTTCCAAAATTCTGATACACACGTTAAGTTTGAAACTTAATGATTGCGACATTTTTTTCGAAGCAATTTTGCCATGCTGTTACTTCAGCCGAAATACTATTAAGATGTACGCTGCAAGGTGCTAAGAGTAGTGCTTAATAAAATAAACCGAGTTTTTGAAGCACCAATGCTTATCTCTACAGGATGTTCTTAATTAAGCGTCTACTGCCTACAAATAAGCATCGTGTTCGTGCATTGTACAAGGCCTAAGAAGCACTGATGCTTAAGAAAAAGCTGGTTTATTTCTCTATAAGCATTTCCCTAAGCATCTTGCATTGTACAAGGTCTAAGAAGGGTAAGGAAAAACCAGAAGCTAGGGACAAAGGAGAAGAAATGCAGAAGTGATTTTTGTTCAAGCCCAAAGAATCTCTATCTTGCTTGCTTTTTGTAGCGAGTAGACTGGACAACCAGCAAGCCATGCATGTGCATATATGTATGTACATGATCAGGATGTGGACGTATCCGGTCGTGTATACATGTCTCCTACTACTCATAGAGAGGGAGGGGGGTGGTACGGTGCTGTTGCTACGGTTTTTGCAGGGGGCAGAGCGTTGGATGTATTAGGGCAGGGAGGGGACAAGGGACCGGCATAGGCACTAGGCGACCTCCCTCCCTCCCTCCATGGAGCGGGATTGGGACCATGCATGCATGTAGCTAGTGCTGCGTTGCCCAGGGCCTAGCCTGCGTACGCATGCATAGGGTGGCGCGACTCTCGAGGACGTACACCCCGGCCGCAGACCACGGTCACGCATGACACACACATAACACAGCGCCTCCCTATCTCTCACTCTGTGTCCACAAGATGCCTTTTCTTTTTCCATGTTTCATCTCCTCCTTTTCTGGGCGCAATCCTCTCCATGGCTCCATTGCTACTGTTTGCTCTCTCGCCCTCTCTCTTGACTCTCTCTCGCTTGCTCAGCTCTCTCTCTCTCTCTCTCTCGTGCATATGTGGACAGACACGCCGGGGTGAATTGGTAGCCCATGCATAGTTACGAGTACAGTGTAATAGTATGTATCATTTTACAAACTTTGTGGGTTATAAGTATATTGTAATAGTATGTACCATTCTACAAAAAAATTGGATGACTTTGGGAAGCTGCAAGTTTACTCATGGACTCTAGCTAAGTAGTATTCCCTCTATTTCTAAATATAAGATATTTTCGCAGTTCAATTTAAACTGCCAAAACGTCTCACATTTAGGAAACAGAGATAGTAACATATACACTAGTATAGTTTTGTTATTGTGCATGTATTATTATTATTTTTGCAAAAAAGCATCTAATTGATGAGTTTATAGAGTATTTAACTTCTTACATATGACTAATCAAAGATGGTGTGACCAACATTTTAAGTTATAAATGGCAGCAGATATTAACACACTAGCAATTGAGTAGATTTAACATATTTTTGCTTTGTTACGGGTTAAAACTCATATTTGTGTTCTTGAGTCTATGTATAGCACTTGTCCAAGAAAAGGAAAAGAATTCCAAACATCAAGACGCAAATTCATGACCCCAAACATGGAGTTTATTGGTTTTTACATTTCAAAAAATTCAAATGAACTTCAAAAAACATGAAACCTGACATGGTGTTATTATATAATCCCTAGAATGTGTGGTAAAAATTTGAGAAGGTTTTGCAAAATCTGCAATGTACACTGCTTAAAAGTTAAACAATTTCCTTCGAAGAATCGTGGTTTCGAGAGGTAACACGTCAGGTTGGAAGTCGAAGTGGCAGTTGCTTCATTGTTTGACCTTTTAAAATTTTATACACTGAACATAGAATTTGGCATTTTCCGCACACGCGCGCGCCGGGGGGGGGGGGGGGGGGGGGGGGGGTACCTTGTTAAGTCAGACATTTAAATTCAGATCAAATTTACAGAAAAATGTTACCAAAGTGTGATATCAAATCTATATGATTAGATCCATTGTAAATATGTTTTCATACCATATTTATTTGGTACTATGGATGTAGACGTTTTTGGCAGATTTTTTGCGATAGTAAAACATCTTGAATTTCTCCGTTCACTGTTATAAGATGTTCTGACTTTTTTCTGGATCAGATGTATATAAACCCATTTTAGGGTGTTTGTTCACTCATTTCAGTCTGTATGCAGTCAACATTGAAATATTCAATACATGTAGCTTAGGGCATCTCCAGCCGCGTCCCCAGGAAGGCCTCCCCAGGCGATTTTTTCGCGCCGGCGCCGAAAAAACGGCTCAGTCGTGCCCCCAGGAGCCCGATTTTCGCCGGCTTGGGCCGAAAACAGCCGGCGGACCCAGGCCGAACACGGGGGCACCGGGGCGAGCTGTTTTGGCGCGAAAAAGCCGCGGGCCAGCCGCGTCAGCGACTCGGTGCCTCGTCTTCCCCCAACGGCCTCGGTTCCCGCGGGGAATCAATGGCAAGGCTGCCGCCGGTCAGCCTTGCCATTGATTCCTCACAGGCGGCGCGTCACGGGACGGCGCGCCGACGCCTCCCCTCACTCGCACGCGTACACACGGGCGCGGCGCGGCTATAAAAGCCGGTGGCCTCCACTCGCCTGTGCCCACACCAGCCCCACCCCTTCGCCGCCGTCTAGCCCCTCCCTCTCCCTACCTCTCCCGAGCCCGCCCAGCCCCGCCGTCGCCATGGCAGAACGCTTCCCCGGAGACGAGGCGGCGGCCAACGGCTTCGGCCGCCATTCGCTCCGCGAACAGGAGTCCTGGCTCCTGTTCCAGGCGAACATCCCGGCGCCGCCGGACATGCGCGCCGGGCCGACGGGGTGGAGACTCAGCGCCGGGGGAGTGCCCATTCCCCCGTTGCCCGACGCCGCGGCGAAGCCGAAGTACTTCGCCGAGGAAGTCGAGGTCGTGCGCGCCTCCCTCACCGACGCGCAACTCTCCCTCACCGACGCGCAACTCTCCCTCCCCCAGTACGCCGCCGACAACCACGCGGCATGGGCGGCGTATTTCGAGCGCCGCCAGCAGCAGCGCTTGGCGTCCACCAACGGCGCGCCGGTGGTCGGCGGCCGGCAGAACAGCGAGGGGCGCCACCTGTGGTGGGGCATCCCCGGCCGCACACTCGAGGGCGTGCTCACGTACCTCGAGGGCGGCAACGACCCGCCGTTGGCGTACCCCCCGGCGAGGGTGGCCGCCCCGGCGCAGCACCGACGCGTCGGGCCGTGGGTGCCAAGGAGGTTCGGGTCCTCCTCCTCCTCTTCTTCCTCCCGATCCTCGTCACACTCCTCCGGCACTCCGGCCCTGCTCGGCGTCAAGGCCGAGCCCGCGGCGGAGACACCGCTCGGCCGGCGCACTCGCAGCGCCGGCATCATCATCAACGAGGGCGGCCGGCGCGCCTCCCCCTCGTCGGCTCCTCCGCGCTTCGTCAAGCCAAAGACGGAGCCAGGGCTGGCGCCGATGAAGACGGAGCCGGGGCTGGCGCCAATGAAGGCGGAGTTCGAGGACGACGACGCGGCCCTAGAATGGGCGCGCCAGGACTCCATTGCGATGGAGAAGGTGCGTCGGGAGAAGGAGAAGAAGCGCCAGTGCGCCGCCCTACGCCGCTTCGAGGAGCGCCGACGCGGCCGCGATGAAGGCGGGGTCGTCGTCTTATGCGACAGCGACGACGACGACGACGCGCCGCCGCCAATCCGCCATGGCGACGCCGGGCAGGGGTCCAGCAGGGGCGCCCGCGTCAAGGAGGAGAAGGCCGACGACGACGATGGCGGCGACGACTTCAGCCCCTTTCTTTTTTTAGATTAGGTTAATGTAATGAAAATGCGCGAATTTCGCCGAAATTTGCCATGTTTGGCCGAAATTTAACTAGTTTTTATCATAACTTCACCGAATGGCCCTTCTTTTTTTAATACGCGCCTGGGGGCGGCCTTGGGGGCCGACGGCTGGGGACCGACTCGCCCCCAAGGCCATTTTTTGCGCTGGCTCACCCCAGGCGGCGCTTTTTGACGCTGAAGGGCCAACGGCTGGAGATGCCCTTAACTCTCTATTCTTTGCTTAAGCTATCGTGTCGTGTAGATGGATGGCATCTCCCTATTCCCACATCCCCGGATATGATTAATGCATGGAAGCTAAGGAATTGGGTCATTCTTCAGCCCAAGATGCAAGCATTTGGACTCCATCCGAATATGGCGGTTGATGTTATAATAGTGAACGCAAGGGAGTACTAGTTTACATTTTGTAGTTCTAATATGGCTTTTATTTATTACAATACTATTATCTGAATTTGTTGGGGGCACCAAATCTTGACTTCTCCATATGATACTACGTCGGGCGCACCAACAAGGAGGTGGATGGCTGGTAGTATAGCGCTCCAGGCCAATAAATTCTCAAGCAACACGCATTGATATGCAGCTACAGTAGCCAAGCTAGCGCTTGTCGCCTTTCTCCTGTTCTTCTCCTTCCTTTGAGATCTCTGGCACACACATCCACCGGCTGGCTAGCGCTTGTCTCTTTGCAACCGAGTTTCTTCGCTCTGAACCAGAAACCAGACAAACTACAGTTATGCATGCAGCAGTTGGACAAAGCGCTAGAGAACAGGTGCGCATATGCATGTTTGAGAGAGATAACCCTACATATATGCAAGCTCTTAGGAGACCAGCTGACACGGCAGAACTGGTCTTCACATGCGATAACTCTTGCGTCCAAAAAGCGGGTATTACGTATGTTCTTCGGCTCATGTATATTTGTCGATGTATGTTTGGGCCAGAGATGTTCGGCAGTGTGGGCCAGTTTGTTTCAAATACCAGTACAAGCCTCTGTGAACCGCTTGGCTTGCATGATTGGTTTAGTTTATTGTGCTGCATGCATCATACTAGTTTTTTTTTCGGTCCATTGACAATAGTAGCTATTTTTATAGTTAGGTGCTTTTGTAATATAACCTCTTACTTCACATAAAAACCCTTAATTATCCGAATAATACACATATAATTGTTTTAACAAAATATTATGTAAACACTAGGTAAAACCTAAAAAATGAGAGGAAATAATACAACTTGTGGACTTGTATTTAGAAATAGACATGGATGGTTTTGCCAGAAGCGCAGCGTAAAAAAAACCGATCCATGGATTTGGGCCAATAAAAAACGACTTGAGTTCCCCTAGCGGTGGCTAGGGTTTCCTCTCCTCCCTGGCGATTTATCGTCGGCGAGTTCCTACCCGTCCAAACTTCGATCCCCTACTGTAGGGCGCCTCCCCAGCGTAGGGTTCTCCTTTCCACCAACCAATTCCACGTTTCCATCGTCGCGATGAGCACTGCGGCGGATGCGTAGTCCGGGACTAGCGGAGGCGGCAAAGATGACATGAGATCGAATATGGATGATTTCATGGAGCAACTGAATCTAGAGGATGAAGTGTTTGACGATCTGATTATCGATGAAGATGATCCGGAGATCAATGAAAGTGTGCGATGGCTTGCCCTAGCTAGGGTTCATACGGAGAAATCCCTTAGCCACACGACCTTCTATAAGGATATGTGCGCGGCCTGGAACCCAGCGCAACAGGTGAGATTTCGGCCAGCAGGCCCCAAACCGTTCATCGTCCAGGCGTCCTGCCTCGGCGACTATGAACGCATGATCAATCAGGGACCCTGGTTGTTCAGGAACTCTGCCATTCTGATGTGTCCCTATGATGGGTTCACTAAGGCAGAGGAGGTTCCAATGTTTTTCATGCCAATATGGCTTCATATTCATAAACTTTCTGAGGGGTTCTGCAAAGCTAGGATTGTTGAGCATCTGTTAAGGAATTCTGGGGAGATTTTGGATATGAGGCTGAACGGCAATGTTCACGGTGACTATGTCAGAATTAGGGTGCGCCATGACGTGCGCCAGCATTTGACCAAGTTTGTGAGTACTGTCAGAGGCAAGGAGCAACAAGTCTTTCTAGTGAGATATGAGAAACTAGCTAGCTTTTGTAGCGTTTGTGGCATTATTGGCCATGAATACAAGGAGTGTGGGTCGAGGATCCATGCTGAGAAAAGCAAGAAATTTGGGGCATGGTTGTATGCTGATGGCCCAAAAAAGCCAAGGAACGAGGGAGCATATGATCGGGGGGGGGGGGTGGATAGAATCAAACTCACAAATCGGCTCATAAATCAGGGAAAGTTGTTGTTGAGC
Source organism: Triticum urartu (assembly GCF_003073215.2). Lineage (NCBI taxonomy): Eukaryota > Viridiplantae > Streptophyta > Magnoliopsida > Poales > Poaceae > Triticum > Triticum urartu. Next base: position 374,677,958 of record NC_053026.1, on the reverse strand, counting down.
CCGAGGTCATGGATACCGCCTCAAGCCCCTCAAAAGTTCCTCAAACAGTGGAGAGGATAGATAACACAGCAAGGAGGAGGTTAGCAATGGATGCAGTGGACACCTTAAGTACTAAGGAAAAGACAGCCAAGGGGGAGACCCTCGCCCTGACTCTGGGAAAGGGAGAGGATGGAGGCGGTGATAATTCACCCAGAAGTAGTAATGGCAACAAGCTTGCTAGAGTGGAATCTGAAGATGATAGATCGGCGGGCCTCCCTTAAGGAGGACCGCTGGGCACAATGAGTTTGCTAATCTGGAACTGCCGGGGGGGGGGGGGGCGCCAAACAGTTCGTGAGGTTTTGGCCCTCTACAAAGCCAATTCCCCGGGGCTTGTTTTCCTTTCAGAGACTAGACAAGCCTCTAGTAAGATGGAGAAGCTTAAGTGGAGACTAAGAATGAAGGGTTTTGCCGGTGTATCTAGCGATGGTCTCATCGGGGGCCTTGTGCTATACTGGGACGAGAATCTTCAAGTCACAGTTCTTGATTCGTGTGCACGGTTTATAGACGTACGGATTGTTGATGGGGCAAATGATAGGTCTTGGAGAACAACTTATGTATATGGTGAACCGAGGACAGAGAATCGACATCGCATGTGGAGCTTGTTGTCTAGCTTAAGAGCGATTTCTTCAGAACAATGGTTAGTTTGTGGAGACTTCAACGAGGCAATGTGGCAACATGAGCACTTTTCTCAAACTCAACGGTCCGAGACACAAATGCAGCTGTTTCGTGACTGTTTGCTGTCATGCGAACTAATGGACCTGTGTTTTACTGGAATTCCTTTCACATATGATAATGGCCAGCTCGGGAGTGGTAATGTCAGGGTCCATCTTGATAGAGCATGTGCGGATGAAGCATGGAGGGAACTTTTCCCGTTCTCACAAGTGTTGCACTTGGCGTCGTCGTGCTCGGACCATTGTCCAGTTTTCGTGCGTGTGGCACATGATGAGGCACCAAAAACGAGGGCGTTGCCGCGGTATGAGATCATGTGGGAGCGGGCTCCTGCTCTACCGACGGTGATTGAGAACAGATGGAGAAGGAGTAAGCCGGCTACGAATCTGGGGGCGGTGCGGGATGCCCTCAAAAAAATGATGACCGAACTGCGGTCCTGGAGCAAGCAAAACTTCGGGCATGTTTCTTCGGAGATTGAGAAACTTCAAGGAGAACTTGCGGACCTCCAGCTTCGTGATGCGGATAGGGCATTGATTCGGTAGAAGATGAATTCTTTGGATGAACTACTTTATAGAGAGGAAATGTTGTGGCTCCAGAGGTCGAGGATTACCTGGCTAAAGGAGGGGGAAAGGAACACGACATATCTTCATCGGCGAGCAGTTTGGCGTGCATGTCGAAACTTTATTCAGCACCTCCGTCGTGAGAATGGCACGTGGTGTACCGTCCCGTCTGATATGGAACGTATGGATACCTCATATTTCAAAGAGGTATATACCAAAGATCCGACGCTTTCGCCAGAGGTGGTGTTGGGGGGTATTGTACCTAAAGTTTCACAAGCAATGAACGATGCACTTTGTGCTCCCTTTTCAGAAGAGGAGGTTTCGACTGCACTCTTTCAGATCAGCCCTATCAAGGCGCCAGGTACTGATGGGCTGCCAGCTAGGTTTTATCAGAGAAACTGGGCGGTGTTGAAGACAGAGATTGTGGCTGCGGTTTTGGACTTCTATAAGCCAGGAATAATGCCCTAGACGGGGTAAACGATATGGCTATCATTGTTATTCCGAAAGTTCCACACCCAAAGGAGATCAAGGATTTTAGACCGATTAGCTTATGTAATGTGTTATACAAAATTGTTTCAAAGTGTCTCGTCAACAGGCTTCGGCCTATACTTGGAGATTTGATTTCTAAAAATCAAAGTGCCTTTATTCTAGGACGTTTGATTTCTGATAACTCTATCATTGCCGTTGAGTGCATACACCATATACAGTCGCTGAAGCAGAACAGAGCGGCGGCGTGTGCTTACAAACTTGATCTCTCAAAGGCTTATGATCGTGTGGATTGGGATTTTTTGGAGCAAGCCCTGATTAAGTGGGGCTTTTCTTTGGAGTGGATCGCATGGATTATGGCATGTGTTAAATCGGTGAAATATTCGTGAAGTTCAACGGGAGGATACTAGAATCATTTACCCCAACTAGGGGTTTGAGGCAAGGTAATCCACTGTCCCCTTCTTGTTCCTATTTGTTGCTGATGCTTTATCCTCTCTTATCACAAATTCAGTTAACAATGGGGAGTTGAGAGGGGTATCAATCTGCCGGGGTGCACCGGTGATTTCTCATTTGCTGTTTGCGGATGATACCATGTTACTCTTTGAAGCATCAACCCAGCAAGCGAGCGTTGTCAAAGGTTTGTTGAACACATACACCTCAGCGACGGGTCAACTTATTAACCCAGGGAAGCGTTCCATCCTATTCTCAAATAACTGCATGTAGTCGGTGGCGGACGAAGTGAAACATATCTTGGATATCACTCAACAGGTTTTTGAGCCTAAATACTTGGGCTTACCGGTCCCGGAGGGAAGAATGCATAAAGGACAGTTTGAGACTGTTCAAGAGAGATTACGGAAGAGACTTGTGGACTGGAGCGAGCAGTATGTATCTTTGGGCAACAAGGAGATCTTTTTAAAGGCGGTTGCACAAGCAATACCAACCAATGTCATGAGTGTTTTCCGTCTTCCTGCTTCGGTTTGTGATGATCTCACACGAATGATGGGACAATATTGGTGGGGTGTGGAGAATGGCAAAAGGAAGGTGGCATGGCTCAGTTGGGAAAAAATGGTGCTACCCAAGGATATGGGGGGTATGGGGTTCCGAGATATGAGAGCTTTTAACCAAGCTGTGCTCGCTAAACAAGTGTGGAGATTATTGGACAGCCCTGATAGCCTATGTTCTCGCTTGCTTTGGGAAAAGTATTACACTAACGGGAACTTGTTGGACACAGTGTTCCCTACATCATCGTCAGCAGTGTGGAGAGGCATCACACATGGCTTGGAGATGCTCAAGAAGGGGCTGATATGGAGAGTAGGCAACGGGTCTTTGATTAAAACTTGGAGAGATGCATGGATTCCAAGGGGTTGTGACTTTAAGCCTATCACCCCGAAGGGTACTTGCAGGTTTAACTGGGTGGCAGATTTTCTCGAGGAGTCTGGCGCCTGGAATGTAGAATGACTCCGGCAATACTTTTGGGATATGGATGTCCGTGAAATCTTGAAGATACGTACATCTCCTAGAGGGGACAAGATTTCCTCGCTTGGTTCCCAGAGAAGAGTGGAAGATTTACTGTGAAGAGTGCGTATCGGCTAGCGACCGCCCATATGCACATGGGGTTGGGAGTGTCAAGTGCCTCTCCGGATGGCCAGCGTCTGATCTAGCCAAGGGTCTGGGAGGCCAAGGTTCCCCTTAAGATGCGTATCCTTGCCTGGAAAGCTGTGACCGGAGCACTAGCAACGAATGGATGCAAGAAATGTCGGCATATAGCGACGCGCGATACATGTCCTCTCTGTGGAACGGAGAAAGAGTCGAGCTTCCATGCGTTGGTGACATGCGCGCATGCTCGTCAGGTGTGGATGGCGATGCGCCAGGTTTGGGAGCTCCCTGACCCAGCGTTACTATAGGATTCTGGCAATGAATGGCTGCTAAATCTTCTGCTGCATTGTCATGATCACATGCGAGATTGTATCATCATGTTAATTAGGAGGATATGGTCTATGCGGTCGGATTTGACTCATGGTAAAGCAGTCCCATCTGTGGAGGTGACAATGGAGTACTTACAAAGTTACATGGCCTCTTTGCACCAGGCTAGGAAATTCACCACTGAGGAGATCATGAAAGGAAAGATGCCGATGAGGGAGGAGGCCCCGGTGAAACAACGACCTGAAGCTACACCTCAACCCTGGCCGAAGCCACCAGAGGGGCGGGTGGCCTTGTCAGTAGATGGAGCTTTTGATAGCTCAGACGGGTCGGCGGCCGCGGGTATGATTCTACGGCAATCTGATGGGAGTATTATTTTTGCATCTTACAGATGCATCTTCAATTGCAATGACGCTCTAGAGGCCGAGATACATGCCTTAATGCAAGGCATGGCCTTGGCTATTCAACACTCGGAACGACCGGTTATTGTTCAGTCTGACTCCTCGGAAGCTTTACTGGCATTGAAAGGAGACAGTCTCTCCTGCTCCGCTTATGGACATTTAGTTGCTGAGATCCATCGCCTTATGAGTGAAAGGGAGTTTATCCCTTCGAAGGTTAAACATGATCAAAATAGAGTTGCAGATCGGCTGGCGTTCTATAGTCGTACGGAGAGTACTACTGCTGTATGGCTAGGTAGGAGTCCACCCTGTGTGGAGGAACTTGTGCCACTTGATTGTATCCCTATTGCTCTAGAATAAAATCCTTTTACCCTCGCAAAAAAAACTGATCCATGATCTAATAAATGTAGAACCCTAATTGTATAGGCCTACGGGATGACGGTCTACATGCATGCATGCGTGTATGGGAGGACTAGAAAAACGCGTGGCATCATTGTAATAATGCTAAGTTTGATTATTAGTTTAAATAAAAAGGATGTATGAAGGGAAATACATTGCTTACGTGTTGATGTCCTGAAAGTGCACGGGCTTGTTAGCATAATTCGTGATAAGTAACTATCGAACCCATAGAGAGCGAAAAGGATGACACTATCAACCCTGTAGTTGCGCTGTTACGGACATAACTACACAAACACTCAAAGTGGAGTTTAAAAATAGTTTACTTTTATTGGTTGCTAGGGAAAACAAAAAAGGGGGTTCTAAACCACGAATGAAAAGGTCAAATTTGAAATAACTATGATAAGTGAGATGGTGTGTGAGTAGTAAAGGCATTGCGAGGGATTTTAGATTCATCATCACTAGTACAGTATGACCTACACAACATATGTAAATGCACGGTTCTAGGTGTGCATCTCTCTAACCACTTTGTATGGTCAAATGTGGGTTGAGCCCAATAAAGATTGTGCATACATGCCGCAACCACGCATCACGCACGCCACCGCTGTTTCCTCCCCCAGCAGGTTACTGTAACAGAGATTGAGGGTTTCCCCGTGAATGTTGAAAAAGCCTAGGGGTTCTTTGTTACTCCCCTATCTAAGGCCAGGGAAGGAGTGAGATAAATACTTTCACCAAATACCTTGACATCCCACCATCTCAAAGGTAGTAAATTCCTCAAGTCTAAAAGGGGCTAATGCCAAGTGAGCGCTATTCAATATCATGATGAATAATTAACTCATCACATATAAAGAGGATATTAAATCTCTACTCTTATAAAAACAGAGTTGGTGATGATGGCATGCCTGCCATCCTGCAATATAGGCCGTCCGATTTATATCTGACGGATAGGAAGGAAACTATGGCAATTTTGCAAAAAGATACCCACACCCCTCTCCGCATTTGCAAATAATGCCTTCCCTCGTTCATCCTTTTCTCTCAGAAGATAAACTAATCATATAAATGCATCTTGATGTTCCGTGCAACGCATGGACATCTTGCTAGTCACTTATAGAAATTCATTCCTATTATCCTAAAGTTCATCCATATCCCCAAGAACTAGTGAAACTACTCAAATGTAAAGGAGGAAAACATGGAACAGAGGAACAAGATATAAGCCAACGTCGGGTTGGAGAAGGAGAAGACAATGGCGACGCTGGTGGAGATGGACCCACCTGAAGGCCGGTGAGGGGGCGGCGACAGATTCACTTCTTCCTTTTTCTTGTCTTGACCCGTGCAGCACGGGAGATGATGAAGATTGATCATGGATGATGAATATGACAACTCATGGCCACGATGGAGATGGAGTTTAAACTGGGCTCCCACGACACTGCAGGGGCTGGCGCCTCTGCCACCTCCACCGCCCCGCCTGCGCCTCCTGCTACCCCGACGAGCTCTGCCCGGCCCTGATGCCCCAGCTCCGGCCGCGGCCACCTCCTCTACCTCCCCTTGCAGCCTGACAACGTCGTTATCTGCCCAGATGGGCCTGCGGCTGGGATGGGCGAACCTCGTCGAGAGGACGATGACCGCGACACCGGCCGCCCGATCGAGTGGTGCGACCCCCAGACGCATGTAGTGCTGGCCTGCATAGAGGGCGGCTCTACCTCCTGGTGTGGGGGTATGACTGCCTTCCCGCAGCCTCGTCGGCGCGCTCCGGCTGGGTTCCTGATACGTCTCCAACGTATCTATATTTTTTTATCGTTCGATGCTATTATATTATCTATTTTGGATGTTTTATATGCGTTAATATGCTATTTTGCATTATTTTTGGGACTAACCTATTAAACCAGTGCTCAGTGCCTGTTTTTTCTTGTTTTTGTCTTTTACAGAAAATCAATACCGAACGGAACAAAACATTTTTATGATTTTTCTTGGACAACAAGACACCTAGGAAGCTTCAGGAGGAGGCCATAAGAACCATGAGGAGGCCACAAGCCCTAGGGGTGCACCCAAGGGGGGGGGCGCCCCCTAGGCTTGTGGGCCCCTCGTGGCTCTCCTAACCCTAACTCCAACACTATAAATACCCAAATATCCCCCTTACGTCAAAGGGCACACCAAAAATACTTTTCCGCCGCCGCAAGCTTCTGTTCTTGTGAGATCCCATCTTGGGGCCTTTTACGGCACTCCACCGGAGGGGGATTTGATCACGGAGGGCCTCTACACCAACCTTGCTTCCCTTCCGATGATGCGTGAGTAGTTTACCACGGACCAAAGGGTCCATAGCTAGTAGCTAGATGGCTTCTTCTCTCTCTTTGATCTTCAATAGAATGTTCTCCTCGATGTTCTTGGAGATCTATTCGGTGTAATCTTCTTTTGCGGTGCTTTTGTTGAGATCCGATGAATTGTGGATTTATATTTAGATTATCTATGAATATTATTTGAGTCTTTTCCGAACTCTTTTATGCATGATTAAGATAGCTTTATATTTCTTTCCGATCTATCAATTTGGTTTGGCCAACTAGTTTTGTTTTTCTTGCAATGAGAGAGGTACTTTGTGATGGGTTTAATCTTGTGGTGTCCTCACCCAGTGACAGTAGGGGTAGCGTGGCACATATTGTATTGTGGCCATTAAGGATAAAAAGATGGGGTTTTTACCATATTGATTGGATCTATCCCTCTACATCATGTCATCTTGCTTAATGCGTTACTGTCTTATGAACTTAATACTCTAGATGCAGGCAGGAATCAGCCGATGTGTGGAGTAATAGTAGAAGTCGGTCTACTTGTCACGGACGTGATGCCTATATTCATGATCATTGCCTTGGCTCTCGTCATAACTATGCGCTTTTCTATCAATTGCTCAGCAGTAATTTGTTTGCCCAGCGTGTGCTTTCTTCGAGTGAGAAGCCTCTAGTGAAACCTATGGCCCCCGGGTCTATTTTCCATCATATATTTTAAGATCTATAAAACCAAAAACCCAAAAATACCTTGCTGCAATTTATTCATATTTACTTTATTTTGCCTTTTACTTATCTTTTATATTTATCTCTATTAGATCTCACTCTTGCAAGTGACCATGAAGGGATTGACAACCCCTTTTTCATGTTGTGTGCATGTGTTTGTTCGTTTGTTCAGGTGCATATGTTGGGGACTTGCTTGTGTCTCCTACTGGATTGATACTTTGGTTCTTAACTGAGGAAAATACTTATCTCTACTTTGCTGCATCACCCTTTTCTCTTCAAAGAAAAAATCAATGCAAGGTCAAGCAGTAGCAGGAAGAATTTATGGCGCCGTTGCCAGGGAGGTTCTACATCAAGCCTACCAAGTACCTATTATAAACTCCCATGTCTTGCACCTACATTATTTGTCATTTGCCTCTGATTTTCCTCTCCCCCACTTCTAAAACATTTTTAGAAAAACACAAAAATATTTGCCTTTTTATTGGCGCTACTTTCGTTCATCTTTTTGTTTGCTTGTGTGCTAGATTGCTTGCTTTATCACAATGTCTCAAGAAAGTACCAAGTTGTGTGACTTTCCGAACACTAATAATAATGATTTTATTAGTACTCCGATTGCCCCCGCCACTAGTGCGGAATGTTATGAAATTAATGCTGCTTTGTTGAATCTTGTTATGAAAAAACAATTTTCTGGTAGTCCTGATGAAGATGCTGCATCCCATCTAAATACTTTCGTTGAGTTGTGTCATATGCAAAAGAAAAAGATGTGGATAAAGATATTGTTACATTTAAGCTATTTCCGTTCTCACTACGAGATCGTGCTAAAGCTTAGTTTTGATCTTTGCCTAAAAATAGTATTGATTCATGGAATAAGTGTAATGATGCTTTTATTTCCAAATATTTTCCTCCCGCTACGATCATCTCCCTTAGGAATGATATAATGAATTTTAAGCAACTTGATCATGAACATGTTGCACAATCTTGGGAGAGGATGAAATTGATGATAAGAAATTGCCCTACCATTGGTACAGCGAGGTGCTATACAAACAGTTTTTAACCCCTTTCTGCAACGGCATTTGGAACCATCGCTAAGTGAGTGTGGGTGATAGGGGGGTCCTTCCCGCATGACCCAGAAACTGTTGGGGATAGGCCCTCGGGCCACACACGCTCGGCAAAATGAGGTCATGTGCGAGGGATGAGCGATCAAATACGATTATACATACTGTTCTATAAAAAATACAATTATACATGCCAAATTGTTTCCAGTCGTAAGTGCATCCCACACAATTGATCTCGGTTAAACGTTTTCGTACGTATGTACATTCCACACAGTCAATCCAAGGAATACGTTTCCGTTAGTATGTACATCCCACATAGTCAATTCAAGAAGTACATTTCCGTTCGTATATACATAATACACAGTCACTCCAAGGAAAACGTTTCTGTTTGCATGTACATCACACACAATTTTCCCCATTAAATTGTTTGTGATGGTGTTGCCATTGCAGACGATATTAACAATTTTACCGTTTGCATTATTGAATGCATCACACACAATGCGTAGAAAAAACTATGTGGCATAGGTTGTCCATCACACACATTTTTTATGTGGTAAACGTTTGGGCAAGGTGGCCTAACGCAAACAGTTTTCAAGAGGAAGTTAGATGTGATTGTTCATTGATCCAACACATTTTATCCCTAAATACTGTGTGCATTGTCTGAGGTCATCGCCCATGGTGTTTTCTCAATAACCGTTTGCAATAGAAAACCCAATTAGCAGGCTAATTGGCCATTAGCAGGCTAATTGTCCTATTATTAATAATCCATTTATTATTTGACATTTCATATTAAGCACAAAATATATTCCATTTTCGTATTAAGGAAGCAGGATTTCATAATTGAAATATATCAGAGTACAACATCATATAGCTTCAACACTCAGCTACCCCATTACACAACTGCACCAGCACCGAGTTTAACATGCAACATCTATAAACTTTTGAAATTAGCATCATAGATTGTACATAGACAGATGAATCTCATCTAAAAAACTGCTGAAGCGAAAGGTGAATACTGAGCCTTCATTGATGTTGAAAGTCTTGCAACTTTAGGTCAGTGCCTATGAATGATTGACTATCCATCCTTCATCCTCTTCAAGAATACTTCAATATTGAACCGTGGGTGTTGTATGAATATCTTCCTCGCCTCCTGACCATACATGTGGTTTGAGAGGTAATCATCAGTGAACTGCTTTGGAAAGGCCTTAAAACAAGGATATGCATAAATATCTTCTCTAGATTTGAAATGGCGTGAAGGAATTAAAAAGACAAGGTATAACGGTTAGTACCATCCTATAGTGAACTGATGTCTTTTTCATTGTGCATACAAAGAACTTGTTGTTTTTGTCGCTAATTTCTTTATCCTAACAATCTTTCTAAGTTTCTTGACTTGACTGATATTCATGGACAACTCATTTCCACATATGCAAAATGGGTCGAACAGTGGGTCAAAACCTCTGACAGCAGGACCTACATGTGCAAGACCAAATTTTTTAAAACCTAATATTTAAAAACAAGAAGTGGAAAGGTGTGTTATTAACTGCAACATGCCTAATATTTAAAAACAACCAAACATGCTCATTCAAACTTGTATTGTGCAGGTCTAAGTACACTAGTTATTGGCCCAGTTTAGATCCATGGGTTAGAGTTAGTTTGAGCTAGTTTGGGCTCAAATAGCCCTATAGCATCCAAACATGAGGACTAGTTTGAGCTAGTTGCGTCTAACCAACCCAAAACAACCATCCCACCCAAGAGGTCCTGATTGCGGCTAGTTTTCCTAGTGCATTTATTGTCAATCTAACACTATCATCCAAATACCTCTTTGGCTAGAGTTAGTTCAGGGTTAGTCATTGTTGAGTATCATTGTTATTTAGGAAACGTAGGATAGCGTAGGGTTTATTCTACCTTGACTTGTACTCAAGATGACCATGTACTCAAGCAATACAATTAACTATTCCACCAATCTCTCTCTCTCCCTTTTAACTGTCATGAGCTAGAAACTAACTCTAACTTCTAGCTAAGTTAGAGTATCCAAACAATGACATTGTTAAATTAAATGGAAAGGCGTGTTAAATACTCCCTCTAGTCCTTTTAACTCTACATATAAGAATTGTCATAATTCAAACTTCATAAACTTTGGCCTTATTTATATGAAAAAATATCAACATCTACCATGCTAAAGTTATACAATATGAAAATTTAAGTCATGACACATGTACTAATATTGATTTCATATTGTGAATTTTGGTATTTTTCTATAAAGTTGGTCAAGCTTTACGAGGCTTGACTTTAGACAAATCTTATATGCGAACTAGAAAGATTCGGAGGGAGTACAACATGCTTAACAACAACCAAATATAGTCATTCATAAAGCTATTGTTAAAATTGGTATTGATGAAATTGAACTGCACAGTTAATACTAGCACATATAGAACATCACACTGTTAATAGCTGAAATAAACAAGGCATACTACGAACAACCAAAGATGGCAATTGAAACTGGACATATGCTAACTACAAACAACCGAACAACCAAAAACCATAGAAATAAACAAGGCGTAATGCAAACAACCAAATATAGCAATAAATACTAGACAAGTTCTCACTACAAAAGGGGTTCGAGAAAACAAATCATGGGTTTCCTCACTTGTCATACATTGGCTCCTCCTCATGGTCGCCATCGATTAGGTCTGACTTGCTAGCTGAGGATCCCAAGCCAGCGTCGCATAATGTGTCCTTTAGAAATGACAAAAGGGGCTCCATGGCGTTGAAGGATAGCAAATTGTTCATAACGAGCCGCAGGAGATCAACGACATGGCAATCGATTAGATCGACGGTTGTCGAACCCGAAGGGTTGGGGGTGGGCAACTTAACCTGTAACATAGCCCGCGTCAAGCCAGCGGTGTCAACGACCTCGATGTCATAGTAGGTGATCGCGACATGCCAAAATACTTTAGCTCGCTGATTGAAAGGCTCCATCCAGGTCCAGTCATTGTCGTCAGCTTCCTCGGCGGCCACCTCACCGACGTCGGGCGAAGAGGCCGCGGTAAAGCTCTTTTGGGACATTCGCTCCTCGAGCTCCCCGGGAAGTGTAGCTGGGCTTAGGCTACGATGCTCTGGAGTGGGGGGATGGGGATGGGTATATCTGGGAAAGGGGGTGCTTTGCAGGCATCATCTAAGAAACTCAGAGTGGCGAGGGTATGTATATCGGTGGTTAAACTACACGGGCAGACTGGCAAAGGTTGACGATGGAGGCGGCGCGGCGGTAGTGGCGGCGACCTAGCTAGGTTTCAAGCGAGGGAGGGGTGGTGTGTATGTGTGTGAGCGGGGGATTTGGGGGTGAGCGAAGGATTTGGGGTGTGTGTGTGGAGGGGGTCCAAGGTGGTGTTTCAGGAAATGCCACGGGTATTTTACTAGGTGGGAGTAAAATGGCGGGGCTACCGAAAATTTGGATCAAGGGATCGAAGCAGAGCGGGCGGGAGTAACGAACATCACACACGGTTAAAACATAGTAATCATGTGCTAGCAAACAGAAAACTACTCCAGCCGAGCAAATATTTTTGAGATTGCGAGGGATGCAGGCGGGAGTAAAATGCCAGGGATCCAGTTCAAAAAAATAATCCGGGGCTACTGAAAATTTGGATCAACTGATTGAAGCAAAGCGGGAGTAACAGACATCGCACACGGTCCACACATATGAATCGTGTGCTATCAAACAGAAAAACCCTCTACACAGGTAGATATTTTCAAGATTACAAGGCAGTAGATATTTTTGAGAGCAGGAGGTGATAACCCAAAAGTATAGGGGATCACAACAGTTTTCGAGGGTAGAGTATTCAACCCAAATTTATTGATTCGACACAAGGGGAGCCAAAGAATATTCTCAAGTATTAGCAGCAAAGTTGTCAATTCAACCACACCTGGAAACTTAATATCTGCAGCAAAGTGTTTAGTAGCAAAGTAATATGATAGTAGTGGTAACAGTGGCAAAAGGTAACGGTAGCAAAAGTAATATTTTTGGGTTTTGTAGTGATTGTAACAGTAGCAACGGAAAAGTAAATAAGCGAAGAACAATATAGGAAAAGCTCGTAGGCATTGGATCGGTGATGGAGAATTATGCCGGATGCGATCGATCATGTAACAGTCATAACCTAGGGTGACACAGAACTAGCTCTAGTTCATCAATGTAATGTAGGCATGTATTCCGAATATATTCATACGTGCTTATGGAAAAGAACTTGCATGACATCTTTTATCCTACCCTCCCGTGGCAGCGGGGTCCTATTGGAAACTAAGGGATATTAAGTCCTCCTTTTAATAGAGTACCAGACCAAAGCATTAACACATAGTGAATACATGAACTCCTCAAACTACGGTCATCACCGGTAAGTGTCCCGATTATTGTCACTTCGGGGTTAACGGATCATAACACATAATAGCTGACTATAGACTTGCAAGATAGGATCAAGAACTCTCACATATTGATGAAAACGTAATAGGTTCAGATCTGAAATCATGGCACTCGGGCCCTAGAGACAAGCATTAAGCAAAGCAAAGTCATAGCAACATCAATCTCAGAACTTAGTGGATACTAGGGATCAAACCCTAACAACTAACTTGATTACATGATAAATCTCATCCAACCCATCACCGTCCAGCAAGCCTACGATGGAATTACTCACGCACAGCAGTGAGCATCATGAAATTGGTGATGGAGGAAGGTTGATGATGACGATGGCGACATATTCCCCTCTCCGGAGCCCCGAACGGACTCCAGATTAGCCCTCCCAAGAGAGTTTAGGGCTTGGCGGCGGCTCCGTATCGTAAAACGCGATGAATCCTTCTATCTGATTTTTTCTCCCCGAAAGTGAATATATGGAGTCAAGGTGGTGTCGGTGGAGCATCAGGGGGCCCACGAGGCAGGGGGCGCGCCCCCACCCTCGTGGACAGGGTGTGGGCCCCCTGACGTGGTTCTTTCTTCCAGTATTTTTTATATATTCCAAAAATAATCCCCGTTGATTTTCAGGTCATTCTAAGAACTTTTATTTCTGCACAAAAATAACACCATGGCAATTCTGCTGAAAATAGCGTCAGTCCGGGTTAGTTCCATTCAAATCATGCAAGTTAGAGTCCAGAACAAGGGCCAAAGTGTTTGGAAAAGTAGATACGACGAAGAAGTATTAGGAGGCATGCCTCGTGGTGCCCAATATACTATGCCGATGTGAGTGACTGCAGGGGCACGGGCGTGGCACACAGGTAGTCTGACCGAACCGTGTCTGTTGCCTACCCAATCGCAGATGGTTTCTGCATCCAACTCGTGTGTTGTTTATAAATTTGGCAAAAAGAATAATGCGGGAAAGGGTCAGAACACGAACACACTTGCATGTTGACCAAATATATGTATGAAAAGGGTGGTTTGATGTATGAATACCCAATGCACAACTTTGATGTGACACCTATCGCACAAAGCGCACAGTATTGCTAGTCAACCACCCCCTATGAACCCCACTTCATGTCGGCGGTAAGGGAATCCTAGTTACGAATGCATGCGCCCATATAGTTAGGTTTGAAATCTCACCCTACCGTAACACAAATACTAGTACAAGCCTCTGTGAACCGCTTGGCATGCATGATTGGTTTAGTTTATTGTGTTGCATGCATCATACTAGTTTTTTCGGTTGATTGACAATAGTAGCTAATTTTATAGTTAGGTGCTTTTGTAATATAACCTCTTACTTCACATAAAAACCCTTAATTATTCTCATAATACACATATAATTGTTTTAACAAAATATTATGTAAACACTAGGTTAAACTTAAAAAATGAGAGGAAATAATACAAGTTGTGGACTTGTTTTTGGAAATATACATGGATGGTTTTGCCAGAAGCGCAGCATCGAAAGAAAAATGATCCATGATGTAATAAATGTAGAACCCTAATTGTATAGGCCTACGGGAGGACGGTCTACATGCATGCATGCGTGCATGGGAGGACTAGAGAAAGTATGGCATCATTGTAATAATGCTATGTTTGATTATTATTTTAAATAAAATGGATGTATGAAGGGAAATACATTGCTTACGTGTTGATGTCCTGAAAGTGGACAGAGCTTGTTAGCATAATTCGTGAAAAGTAACTGTCGAACCAATAGAGAGCGAAAAGGATGACACAAACACCCAAACCGGAGTTTAAAAAATAGTTTACTTTTATTGGTCGCTAGGGAAAACAAAAAGGGGGAGGGGAGGGGTTATCTAAACCACGAATGAAAAGGTAGAATTTGAAATAACTATGATAAGTGAGATGGTGTGTCAGTAGTAAAAGGCGTTTCGAGGAATTTTAGATTCATCACCACTAGTATAGTATGACCTGAACAACATATGTAAATGCACGGTTCCAGGTGTGCATCTCTCTAACAACTTTGTATGGTCAAATATGGGCTGATCCAAATAAAGATGTGTGCATAAATGCCGCAACCACGCATCACGCACGTCACCACCGTTTCCTCCCCCAGCAGGTCATTGTAACAGTGACTAAGGGTTTCCTCATGAATGCGAAAAAAGCTTAGGGGTTCTTTGTTACTCCCCTATCTAAGACCAGGGAAGGGGTGAGATAAATACTTTCACCAAATACCTTGGCAACCTACCATCTGAAAGGCAGTAAATTCCTCACGTCTAAAATGGGGCTAATGCCGAGTGAGCGCTCTTCACAACATCATGATGAATAATTAACTCATCGCATATAAAGAGGATATCAAATCTCTTATAGAAATTCAGTCCTACTATCCTAAAGTTCATCCATATCCCCAAGAACTAGTGAAACTACTCAAACAAAAAGGAGGAAAACATGGAGGAGAGGAAAAAGATACAAGCCAACACCGGGTTGGAGAAGGAGAAGGAAATGGCGGCGCTGGTGGAGATGGCACCCGCCTGACAGGCAATGTGTGGGGCGGCGGGGGATTCTCTTCTTCCTTTTTCTTGTCTTGACCCTTATCTAAGTGGAGATGATCTTGATGCAGCACGGGAGATGATGAAGATTGATAATGGATGATGAATATGGCGACTCATGGCCACGATGGGGATGGAGTTTGAACCATGCTCCCACGACGCCGCGGGCGACGGCAGCTCTGCCGCATCCGCCGGCCCACACACACCTCCCGCAACCCCGGCGTGCTTTGCTCCAGCCCCGACGCCCCTGCTCCGGCTGTGGCCTCCTTCTCTGCCTCCCCTTGTAGCCCGACCATGCTATTATTTGCCCAGATGGGCCTACGGTTGTGGTAGGTGATACGTCTCCAACGTATCTATAATTTTTGATTGTTCCATGCTGTTATATTATCAATCTTGGATGTTTCATAATCATTTCATAGTCATTTTACATATATTTTTGGTACTAACCTATTGACATAGTGCCAAGTACCAGTTGTTGTTTTTTCTGTATTTTTTACATCGTAGAAAATCAATATCAGACGGAGTCCAAATGCCACGAAACTTTACGGAGAATTTTTATGGGCCAGAAGGAACACAACGGACCCTGGCTGCACCTGGGGGTGCCCCGAGGGAGGCACAACCCACCAGGGCACACCGGGAGGCCCAGGCGTGCCCTGGTGTGTTATGCCCACCTCAGGTGCCCCCCGGACCGCCTCTTTGCTCTATAAATACCCCCAAAATCGCAGAACCCTATAGGCATCGATGAAATATTCATCCAGCCGCCGCAGAGTCCAGAACCACTAGATCCAATCTAGACACCATCTCGGATGGGGTTCACCACCTCCATTGGCGCCTCTCCAATGATGCATTAGTAGTTCTTTGTAGACCTTTGGGTCTGTAGTTAGTAGCTAGATGATACGTCTCCGTCGTATCTATAATTTTTGATTGTTTCATGCCAATATTATATAAGTTTTACATATTTTGGCAACTTTTTATATGATTTATTGGACTAACCTATTGATCCAGTGCCCAGTACGAGTTCCTGTTTTCTGCATGTTTTTTGTATCACCGCAAACGGAGGCCCACACAGGGCACAAGACACCAGGGTGCGCTAGAGGCCCCTGGCGCGTGGTGATGGGTTGTGGCCACCTTGTACGTCGGTTGGACCTCTACTTCGGGCGCAAGGAAGCTTATATCCGGAAAAAAATCATGTTAAAATCTCAGCGCAATCGGAGTTACAGATCTCCCGGAATATAAGAAATGGTTTCGGGCCAGATCTGGAGAGCGCAAAACAGAAGAGAACAGAGAGGGAGATCCAATCTCGGAGGGGCTCTCGCCCCTCCCATGTGATGGAGACCAAGGACCAGAGGGTAAACCCTTCTCCCACCTAGGGAGGAGGCCAAGGAAGAAGAAGAAGGAGGGGGGCTCTCTCCCCCTCGCTTCCGGTGGCGCTGGAGTGCCACCGGGGCAATGATCGGGACGGCGATCTACATCAACAATCTTGCTACCGTCAACACCAACTTTCTCCCCCTCTATGCAATGGTGTATCACCTCTTCTCCCCGCTGTAATCTGTACTTAAACATGGTGCTCTACTCCATATATTATTTCCCAATGATCTATGGTTATCCTATGATGTTTGAGTAGATCTGTTTTGTCATGTGGGTTAATCGTGATCTTGGTTGTTATGATTGTATATTTTATTTATGGTGCTATCCTACCGTGCCATCCATTCTAGCACAAACGTGTGGGCCCCCTGCTATAGGGTGTTGCAATATGTTCATGGTTCGCTTACGGTGGGTTGCGAGAGCGACCGAAACTTAAACCTGAGTAGGTGGGGTATGACGTATGGGAATAAAGAGGACTTGATGCTTAATTCTATGGTTGGGTTTCACGACCTTAATGATCTTTAGTAGTTGCGGATGATTGCTAGAGTTACAATCATAAGTGCATACGATCCAAGTAGAGAAAGTATGTTAGCTCATGCCTCTCCCTCATATAAAGTTGCAAGAATGATTACCGGTACTTGTTATTGATTGCCTAGGGACAAATGACTTTCTTATTGACAAAAGCTTTGCACTTTTATTACCTTGCAATTTATCCGTAGTTTTATTCTCGCAAAGTACTTGTAGTTTTATCCTTGCAAAATAGTTTCATACTTGTTTCCGGTAAAGCAAACGTTAAGCGTGCGTAGAGTTGTATCGGTGGTCGATAGAACTTTTGAGGGAATCTTTGTTCTACCTTTAGCTCCTCGTTGGGTTCGACACTCTTATTTATCGAAAAAGGCTACAAACGACCCCCTATACTTGTGGGTTATCAAGACCTTTTTCTGGCGCCATTGCCGAGGAGCAATAGCGTGGGATGAATATTCTCGTGTGTGCTTGCTTGCTTTATCACTAAGTAGTTTTTATTTCCTGTTATAAGTTGTTCTCTATCTTTAGTTATGGATATGGAACACGAAACACCAAAAAAATAGTGGTACTTGCTACTCATGGAGATGAGGAACCTCCTAAAACCTCGATGCTCATTATGTAAAATATATTATGCACTACTTTGATAATCCTGAGAAAACCCCATTCAACTATATAATGGGAGTAACGTTGGATCAACGTGAATACTTTAGGGATTATCGCTTGACTCATGAATGGAAATTGTTATGGATCAAATTCATATGTTGCATTGGTATGCTCGGGAGCTATGCTTGAGATATGATTATACTTGGTGCACTAGGATGAATGCTCCACATCTTCCCTTTTCATGTGAATTTAATGATAATGAAACCTTGGCTTCTTATGCTAATGGTATATATGATTATTATGATGTGGAACGAATAGAAGAGTTTGTTTCTTTTAAGGGTGCTTATGAAATTGAATCTTTGTTTGAAAAGTTTGAGGATTTTGATGATTCAGTTTATAGACCTGAAAATCTTGCTATCCTTAAATATTGCTATGATAATTATAAATACAATTACGATATTGATGTATTTATTGAGAATAACTCCGCTGTCCAAGAAAATACTAATATTTTGCAGGAGTTTATGGAAGAAGAAATTGATGAAACTGCGAGCTCATTGGATGAAAAAGATGAGGAGGAGAGCGAAGAAAAAATGGAGGAAGACCGGATTGATCACCCATGCCCACCTTCTAGTGAGAGTAACTCTTCAACTCATACATTGTTTAATTTCCCTTCGTTCTTAACGAAGGATGAATGCCATGATAATTGCTATGATCCTGTTGATTCGTTTGAAATATCCCTTTTTGATGACGCTTGCTATGCTTGTGGCCATGATGCTGATTTAAATGATGCTTATGGAGATGAACTTGCTATTGTTCCTTATGTTAAACATGAAATGTTGCTATTGCACCCACACATGATAGTCCTTTTATTTTTTTGAATTCTCCCAACTACACTATATCGGAGAAGTTTTCTCTTGATAAGGATTATATTGATGGGTTGCCTTTTACCGTTGCACATGATGATTTTTATGAATATAATATGAATGTGCTTGCTGCTCCTACTTGCAATTATTATGAGAAAGGAACTACATCTCCACCTCTTTATGTTTCCAACACGATACAATTGCAAGAAACTGCTTATGCTATGTATTGGCCTTTACTTGATGTGCATGAATTGTTCTTGTATGACATGCCGATGCATAGGAAGAGAGTGAGACTTCGCCATTGCTTGATATATGTTGCTTTGTGCTCACTACTAAATGCCAAATCATTGCTAATTAAAATTGGCTTTGATATACCTTGTGATCTGGGTGGATCCATTACTTGAGCACTTTATGCCTAGCGTCATGGCTTTAAAGAAAGCGCTACCAGGGAGACAACCCGGAAGTTTTAGAGAGTCATTTATTTCTATCGAGTGCTTTTATAAAGTTTAAGAACAAAAAAATATAGAGGGGAACACAAAACTTTTCAAAAAGGAAAGTGAAAGTGAAAGAGACAAGCATTGTTGAAGTGGGGGAGCTCCTTGAACTTTGTTCATGCTCATGGAAACTTTGTGAATCTTAATTACAGAAATTTTTTAACAAAAATAATTACCCCCCTTGTACAAGTACATTTTATTATAAAAATAATGTGCCAAGATTTTCCTTTAGGATGATTAGATTGCTTGTTGGTTTGTACGGTGCAAAACAGAAACTTTGGCTGTAGTGCGTGATTTTACATTTTTTACTGAAAGATCAAAAGTTTGTAAAACTTTTTGAAAAGTATTTCTATACAAATTGTTTACTGTTCCTATTTTTTCAGAATTTTTGGAGTTCCAGAGGTATGGTGAATGTTCAGATTACTACAGACTGTCCTGTTTAAGACAGATTCTGTTTTTTATGCATTGTTTTGCTTGTTTTGATGAAACTATCGATTCTATCAGTGGATTAAGCCATGAAAAAGTTATATTGAAGTAGATAAAATGCAAAAACAAAATAATAATTGGTTTTCAACAGTAATTAAAGTAGTGATTTGCTTTATTATACTAACGGATCTTACGAACTTTCTGTTGAGTTTTGTGTGGATGAAGTGATCAAAGATCGAGGAGGTCTCGATGCGAGGAGAAGGAGGAGAGGCAAGAGCTCAAGCTTGGGGATGCCCAAGGCACCCCAAGTAAATATTCAAGGAGTCTCAAGCATCTAAGCTTGGGGATGCCCCGGAAGGCATCCCATCTTTCTTCAACAAGTATCGGTATGTTTTCGGTTTCGTTTCGTTCATGTGATATGTGCAAATCTTGGAGCGTCTTTTGCTTTTAGTTTTAATTTTTTCTTTCATGAACCATGCTGGTATGAGATAGTCCATGGTTGATTTATAGAAAGCTCATTGCACTTAACTTATATCTTTTGAGTGTGGCTTTGTAGAATGCTTCATATGCTTCACTTATATCATTGGAAGTTTCGATTGCCTGTTTCTCTTCACATAGAAAACCGTTATTTGAAAAATGCTCTTTTGCTTCACTTATATTTGTTAGAGCATGGTATTTTGTAGAAATAATTAAACTCTCATGCTTCACTTATATCTGTTTAAAGAGTCAAAATGAATTGGTCAATTGCATGGTTAGTCATAAAATCCTACATAAAACTTATGGATCACTGAATATGATATGTTTGATTCCTTGCAATAGTTTTGCGACATAGAGATGATAATATGTGGGAGGTACTAGTAAACGGTTGTGGTTAGTAAGAATGTTGGTGTTAAGGTTTGTGATTCCTGAAGTATGCATGTATAGTCTCTCGTTATGCTATGATGTTGGAGCATGATTTATTATTGATTGTCTTCCTTATGAGTGGCGGTTGGGGACGAGCAATGGTCTTTTCCTACTAATCTATCCCCTAGGGGCATGCGTAGTAATACTTTGCTTCGAGGGCTAACAAAATTTTGCAATAAATATATGAGTTCTTTATGACTAATGTGAGTCCATGGATTATACACACTCTTACATTTCCACAATTTGCTAGCCTCTACGGTATCGTGCATTGCCCTTTCTCACATTGAGACGTGGTGCAAACTTCACAGGTGCATCCAAACCCCATGATATGATACACTCTATCACACATAAGCCTTATTATATCTTCCTCAAAATAGCCACCATACCTACCTATTATGGCTTTTCCATGGCCATTCCGAGATATATTGCCATGCAACTTCCACCGCTTCCGTTTGATGACTTGAGCATTCATTGTCATATTGCTTTGCATGATCATATAGCTGACATAGTAGTAGTGGCTCAGCCACTGTTCATCATTTTCATACATGTTACGCTAGATCATTGCACATCCTGGTACATGCCAGAGGCATTCATATAGAGTCATACTTTGTCATAGGTATCGAGTTGTGTAGCGACCAGACCTGAAACGGTCCAATCTCTGTGCTCAGGTGTCATCTCTGGATCAGTAATGCTGACACCACACAGTACTTGAAGGATTTATAACAGAGTAGCAATCACACACTTATTACATCGAGAGTCTCCAAAGAGAGCTTAATACAATAATAATGGCTTAAGGCCATCTAATAACGATAACAGCGGAAGGCTTGGAAGATGAGTCCATCAACTCCAACGGCATCACTGAGTATAGAACCATGACCTAAAGGCACCTTAATCGTCGTCTGAAAAGTCTGAAACATTAACGTTGCAGCCCGAAATGGGTCAGCACATGGAATATGCTAGCAATATAACACATAGAGAGTAATGGAATGAAATAGTCTATACTATATGCATGTATGGCTGGTAGAAAGCTCTATGGTTATAGTTCTGCGTAAAGCCAATTTTTCCCTACTGCAAAGGCATAGATTTTATTTAACTATCATGGTAGTTGTTAAACATTGGGAATGGTTGACAGCATTCTCAACCCCAATTAAGCATCATCATTAAACAAAACCCAACAAAATTAATTTTAGAGTAACATGTTGAGATTCACATGATAATTCAAGTACTAGATACTCAAGATGTCCATAACCGGGGACACGGCTAACCATGATTAGTTTATACACTCTGCAGAGGTTTGCGCACTTTTCCCCACAAGACCCGATCTCCTCCGTTGGATTTCTCGCACGACAAGGTGTTTGAGAAACGGATGACCGAGGCATAGTCTTTCAGAAGCGCTAGCACCTTACGAACGGGTAGACCGTACCAACCTACATCCCCTACATCTGCTAGTCTACCACTGTAAGAGTTCGCATGACTTAGTCAACTATGCTAGAGCCCATAATAGCTTGTGGCTGCACACGGAAGTTTCTAGCATGAATAATCTCATGATCCCTTTGAGCCTGGGTGGCGGTCCAAAAGAAAACAGGCAATCGCTGGAATACCCAGATGCCTCAATCCACCCATATGTGTGTTTAAGTTGCCACCTTAGATAAAAAATTAATTTAACAAACTCACACCTGTCATGGATTTCACTCACCCAATCCACGTCTACTAGCATAGCATAGTAATAATAAGCAAACGTAGAAGTAACTCCCAAAGGTTTGATAATTAAACAGGTAATAAGTTCTACCTCAACTACTCCCCAAACCCACAATTTATTTAGATCCTAATCAGGCAATGTGTGAGGATTGATCTAATGCAATAAAACTGGGTAGTAGGAGATATGATCAAAGTGTTACTTGCCTTGCTGATGATCCGGGAAACCTAGCGATTCAAAGTAGCAAACGGCGCACTCCGGGTACTCTATCGCAAACAAACAAGCACACAATAAGTACTCAACTAATGCACAGGTAAAACACGAATAAGAGATCTAACCAGAAAGTTCAACTTAAGAACTCCCGTTGGCAAAAAGAATCAAAACGAACGAAGCAACGAAAGACAAACGGCAATAGAAACAAGCTTCATTTACTATTCTGGACCTAGGGCAATTTTTAAAGTGGCAAAAACTTGTTTGAGTTGGTTAAACCGAAAGAGGGTTTCGAGACGAAACTCCAGGCGCTTGAATCACCTGATTCCGATAAACGAGCGAAAAAATAAACTAAAACGAACATCGGATCAGAGATCGCGATCAGAAAAACCGCGGATTTAATCCGAGAAAAAGAAAAACGACGTTCGTTCGTTAATAGGAACTAAACGAAAAACGCGTTCGTTAAAATGAAAGGACGAGCGGGCGCTCGCCAAATAAATAAACCAGAGAAAACTGATCTATTTAAAAAAACGAAAACCAGGGTTTTCAAAAAAAACCGAAACGACTTTTTGTCAAAAACCGGCCGGCGGCTACCTCGGCGGCGGCGCTCCGCGGGGCTCGGCGGCAGGGGCGCGGCGGCGCGTGGCGAGCGGCGGCGGCGGCGGCAGGCGGGGGCGGGCTGCGGTGCGGGGGCGGGGTGAGGAGAGGGCGGCGGCGGGGCGGCTATTTAAGAGAGGGAGGGGGCTGACTTGGGGAGGGGGTCGGGCGGCGGCGAGGCGGCTCCGGCTCGGACTCCTCCCGAGTCCGGGCTCGAGGGGAGGCGGCGGCGGCTGGGCCGGCCTGGCTCGGCTGGGCCCTTGGCCCAGTCGGGCGCGGGTTTTTTTAAAACAATTTCGCTGCGCCTAAAAATTCTAGAAAAATAAATAAAAATCTAAAAATGCCAAAACAAATTTTCTCCGTCTAAATAAAATATTTAGAACAGGATGAACATTTTTTGGCTCTAAATGCAATTTTGGAAAACACACATTTTTCCTAAATTCAAATAAAATAGCAAATAAAATCTTATTTGATTTTTTTTATTAAATCCTCAATATTTCTTTATTTTTGGGAAAGTCATTTTATTCCCTCTCTCATTTTTGATAATAGAAATAATTGAAGATAAAATAAATAAAATCAAATGATCCTATTTTCAAAATTTGAGAAAACTCAAATATGAAAATAACGAAATCCCCAACTCTCTCCGGAGGGTCCTTGAGTTGCGTAGAATTTTCTAGGATCTACCAAAATGCAATAAAATATGATATGCAATGATGATCTAGTGTATAACATTCCAAATTGAAAATTTGGGATGTTACAAACCTACCCCCCTTAAGATGAATCTCGCCCTCGAGATTCGGGTTGGCTAGAAAATAGGTGAGGGTGGTCCTTCAGCAATTCTTCCTCTCGCTCCAGGTGGCATTCATCCTCCGTGTGGTGGCTCCACTGAACTTTGCAAAACTTATAACCTTGCTGCGGGTGACTCGACTGGCATAATCAGAATCTTGACTGGTTTCTCTCATAGGTCAAATCACTGTCCAACTGAATTGCTTCCAGCGCACTGTATCTCTCAGTGGTATATCAACCATCTCTGCGTGGCACTTCTTCAACTGGGAAACGTGGAACACGTCCTTGTTTATACCCGTGTGTGTGGTGGTTTGATTTCTTCTGATGTGGTTTTACGGTGTGTTGCTTGGGTTGTTATTTGTCCCGGTATATCAGCCATTTCTGTTTGTTCAACTGGGATACATGAAACCTGACAATCCTTCGGCAATTCCAACTTATAGGCTACTTCTCCCATACGCTCCAAAACTTTGTATGGGCCTACAAAATGTGGCGCTAATTTTCCCTTAACTCCAAAGCGCTTAACTCCTCGAAGTGGTGATACTCGAAGATAAACTCGGTCTCCGACTTTGTAAACTGTCTCCTTGCATTTTGAATCAGCGTAGCTCTTCTGCCTGGACTGAGCTACCTTGAGCCTATCGCGAATCAATTTCACTTTCTGTTCAGACTCCTTAATCAGATCCGGTCCAAACAACTGACGGTCTCCAACTTCATCCCACGACAATGGGGTCCTGCACCTCCTTCCGTACAAGGCTTTGAAAGGGGCCATCTTCAAACTGGATTGATAACTCTTGTTGTATGAGAACTCTGCATATGGTAAATTCTCGTCCCAACTAGATCCGTAATCTAGCGCACAAGCTCTTAGCATATCCTCCAAAATCTGATTGACTCTCTCGGTCTGTCCATCTGTCTGCGGATGGAAAGCTTATACTAAACTCCAGTCTGGTACCCAAAGTTTCATGCAACTGATTCCAGAACTTGAGGTAAACTGGGTTCCTCTATCTGATACAATGCTCCTTGGAACTCCATGCAGACATACGATTCTGGTCATGTATATCCTTGCCAGATTTGCACTGGTATAGGTAGTCTTCACTGGAATGAAATGAGCTACCTTTGTCAAATGATCGACTACAACCCATATTGAGTCATAGCCTGAACGAGTTCTGGGTAAACCCGTAATAAAATCCATGCCTAGCTTATCCCACTTCCATTCGGGTATTGGCAATGGCTGTAGCAATCCGGCTGGGTTCTGGTGCTCTGCGTTTACTCTCTGACATACATCACAAACTGCTACATACTCCGCAATATCCTTCTTCATTCCGGTCCACCAGTAAGTATCCTTCAAATCCAGATACATCTTGGTATTTCCTGGGTGAATTGAATATGGTGAATCATGGGCCTCTTGCAGAATCAACTTCCTGATCTCTGAATCATTAGGCACATAGACACGGTCTTCAAACCATAAGGTATCGTGCTCATCCTCACGAAATCCCTTAGCTTTTCCTTTGCTCATTTTCTCCTTAATAGACAATCTCCTTGTCAATCTTCTGGGGCTTCTCCTGATCCTTGTCCATCAAAACATGGACTGAATCTCCAATTGCTGCTACATAGCCTCTCGGAACTACTTCCAACATTAGCTCATGAGATTCTCGGCTAACTCCTTGGTAAATCTCTTGTCATTAGGTTGTTGACATGACTTTACGGCTCAACGTGATCAGCTTACTACGTTTAGCCTTTCCGGGGTGGTGATAATGCAACCTCATTAATCCTTGATGAGTTCCAACCATCTCCTTTTGTCCGAGGTTCAACTCCTTCTGTGTTGAAATATACCTTCAAACTCTTGTGTGATCCGTGCACACCTCACAATGGTTTTCCAATGAGAAATGTCTCTAGGTTTTCAATGCCATGCACTACGGCTGCTAACTCCAAATCATGCGTATCATAATTTAACTGATGAGGTTCTTAAGTTGTCGTGAGGCATAGGAACAACTCTTCCTTCCTGCATAAGCACTGCTCCGAGTCCTCTACGTTGAGCGTCGCATTACACTCATAATCCCTTGGTCTGATCTGGCAAAATTAACCACAGGTGATGTAACCAAGCGATTTCTTCAACTCCTGGAACTGGCGTCACATTCCTCGGTCCATATGACTTGGTTATCCTTTTCAACAACTCCGTCATAGGCTTTGCAATCTTTCGAGAAATTCTCAATTGAAATCTCCGGTAGTATCCTGCGAGTCCAAGAAAACTCCAGATCTCTCCAACTGTTGTTGGGGGTTCCCAATTGGTCCAGCTATCCACTTTAGTGGGATCTACTGCTATACTTTCTCCCGATATAACGTTCCGAGAAATCAACTCCTTCAACCAAAACTCACATTTGCTAAACTTGGCATATTAATTGATGTTCTGTGCAGCTTTCCAAGAACCAAACGCAAATGCTCCTTATGCTCCTCTTCTTCTTCAAGTAAGCCAAGATATCAATCAATGAACACTACGTGAACTTATCCAGAAACTCCATAAACACCTTGTTCATCATGTTCATTAAAATATGGCAGGTGCGTTAGTCAGTCCAAATGACCATAACGGTTATACTCATACAACCCATACCTAGTGGTATAAAAGCGTCTTAGTATATCCTGTTCTCGAATCTTCAAATGTGATATCTGGTCACAGATCGAATCTTTGAAAATACCTTAGCTCCTTGCTACGATCAAACAGATCGTTGATCATCAGGTAGTGGGTACTTGTCTTGATGTTACTTCATCAATCCTACGAATCAACAACCATCCTTACGATCATCCTTCTTCTCCACTAGAAGTACTGCGATCCCCAAGGTGAAGAACTTGGGGCGAATATATCCTTTATCCAGTAACTCCCTTATCTGCTTCTTAATCTCCACCAATCGTTTGCGGCCATCTATATGGTCTCTTTAGATATTGGCCCTGTGCCTGGCAAAAGCTCAATCAAAAACTCAATATCTCTATCCGGTGGCATGCCTGGCAATTCTTCTAGAAAGACATCAGGGAAATCTTTCACCACTGGTACTTCCTCCTGCACAACTCCTGTTAGAAAATTTACTTGAGTCCTCTTTGGCACATGCCGGGATACATACTTGATCCTTCTTCCTTCTGGCGTTGTAAGCATAATTGACTTACTGGCACATTCAATATTCCCTTCACACTTTGATAACCAATCCATGCCTAATATCACATCCAATCCTTGAGATTCCAACACTATTAGGTCTGAGGGAAATACGTAGTTACCAATCCTTAATGGTAACCGATCACACCATAGGCTGGCCATATACTCCGGTCCTGGTGAGCTTACTAACATTGGTGTTCTAAGGGCTTGGGTTGGTAGCTTATACTTATCCACAAATCCCCTTGATATGTATGAACGTGATGCACCAGTATCAAAAAGAACGAGTGCAGTAAATGACTTAACAAAAAACTTACCGATTACTGCATCCAGCTGCTCTTCAACCTCCTCCATGTTAACGTGGTTCACCTGTCCCCTGCTGAAAGGGTTCGGCGTCTTCCTAGAGCTTCCATTACCATTTCCATTCTGTGATTCAGGACATTCGTTGGCATAATGTCCGGTCTTCTGGCACTTAAAACAAGTGACTTGGCTCAGGTCTTTCTTGGCTGGGGTCGATGGGTTGGTGCGGTTCTGGCCGTTGCTTCCTCCATTCCCATTACCATTCTTGGTGCCATTATGATTGTGCGAGCTATCTCCTCCATGGGTATGTTGAAAATGTCCTCCCGGTCTAGGGGTAAAGCGTGGCTTCTGCTGAGCTCCTGAATTGTATTTTCCTTGTCCATACTTCCTCTTGCGATTCTCAATCTGCTGCTACTTCCCTTCAATCATGAGAGCATGATCTACCAACTCCTGGTAGTTGTTGAAAGTTGCTACCATCAACTGCATGCTCAACTCATCATTCAGTCCTTCTAGAAACTTCTCCTGCTTAGCTGCATCAGTAGCAACGTCATCTGGGGCATAACGTGCTAACTTACTAAAGTCCTCCACATACTGGCCAACTGTCCGTCCTCCTTGGCGCAAGTTGCGAAACTCTCGCTTCTTCATGGCCATAGCTCCTATTGAAACATGGGAAGTACGAAAAGCCTGCTGAAACTGGTCCCACGTGACAGTGTCGACAGGGAAAGTGGCTGTGAAATTCTCCCACCATGATGCTGCGGGTCCTTCAAGCTGATGTGCGGCAAACTTCACCTTTTCCGCATCTGTGCATCCTGCTATGGTCAACTCCCTTGCTGTCTTGCGGAGCCAATCATCTGCTACTATCGGCTCGCTGCTACTAGAAAACACTGGCGGATTCAGCCTAAGAAAATGGGCTAAGTGATCAACAGGTGGTGGTGGTGGGTTGTTGTTGTTGTTCCCCTGATTTTGATTCTGGACTAGCAACTGCATCAATGTGTTATGCTGCTGGATCAACTGGGTGAGCTCCGGTGGGAAGGTAAATCCGGGGTCACGTCTCGGAGGCATCTGAGGGTTTAGAAAAGATGAGATTTAAGAATAGAGGGGGTCTAAAGAGAAAACACTACCCATATGCACATGAGACAAAAGCAAACAATTCACTTCATTCAATCAAACAAACAAGGGCATACAATCGATCTAACTATCGCAAAAGTGCTCGGACTACTATATTTACATGGTGGATTACTACTACTGTTGGGGTGGTCTACTAGAAATATTCTTCAGTTGCAGACTCCATGATATCTGCTCCAGCTTCATCAACATAGTCATCATCGCTATCATCTGGATCCGAGTCGGTGTCGTCGATGATGATGTAGTCTTCCGGGCGAATCTCCTTGGGTTCTTCATCTTCCTCTACTGGTGTAGGGCCTCCCATGAATATTCCAATCTTCTTGATCAGATCGTCATTCTTTTCCACTAATACTTCGATTTCCTCTTCATAATCTTCACGTGTAGCCTTGAGTTCTTCCTCCTGTTCCTTGATTCTTGTCCTCGCCTTCTTCAGATCTATCATGTCGGCGCACATCTGGTTCTCCTGACGTCGCATGTGTTGGTTTAACTCCTGGATAAAAGCTGCAACTGATCTATCCTTCCTGGTACTGATCATCTCCCAGTGCTCATATCGGCGCCCACAAATCTAGTAGATAGTATCCTTGAGATCATTGCGGTAAACTTCTCCAATGCGTCCCATGGCGATGTGAGCTGCCATGCTCTTTCCTAGATTCCATGTTGGTGCATCAAAAGAAAACTCGATGGGCTCAGTGACTGGCATGAACGTCCTTCCTGGAACTTGAAATTGAATCATCCAGCACTCCTCTTCTGGTAAAGTGGCGTTGTAGGTTTCAGTGAAGCTTGGTACTCCTATGTTCAGGTATCTAGTGACTTCCTTCAAGTGACGTCCAAAGGGTGTATCTTCATCCGGTTGTGTGAACTTGGTCCTTGCATCCGCCATCCTAAAAGAGTACAAAAGATGAGAAGTCAGAAAGAGAAGACAATGAGTAGTGATCTAGGTCTTTTAGCTTAGTGGTCGTGTCCTACAGTCAGCGTGTGCTCTGATACCATCTTGTAGCGACCAGACCTCAAACGGTCCAATCTCTGTGCTCAGGTGTCATCCCTGGATTAGTAATGCTGACACCACACAATACTTGAAGGATTTATAACAGAGTAGCAATCACACACTTATTACATCGAGAGTCTCCAAAGAGAGCTTAATACAATAATAATGGCTTAAGGCTATCTAATAACGATAACAGCGGAAGGCTTGGAAGATAAGTGAGTCCATCAACTCCAACGGCATCACTGAGTATAGAACCATGACCTAAAGGCACCTTAATCGTCGTCTGAAAAGTCTGCAACATTAACGTTGCAGCCCGAAACGGGTCAGCACATGGAATATGCTGGCAATGTAACACATAGAGAGCAATGGAATGAAATAGTCTATACTATATGCATGTATTGCTGGTAGAAAGCTCTATGGTTACAGTTTTGCGTAAAGCTAATTTTTCCCTACTGCAAAGGAATAGATTTTATTTAACTATCATGGTAGTTGTTAAACATTGAGAATGGTTGACAGCATTCTCAATCCCAATTAAGCATCATCATTAAACAAAACCCAACAAAATTAATTTTAGACTAACATGTTGAGATTCACATGATAATCCAGGTACTAGATACTCAAGATGTCCATAACCGGGGACACGGCTAACCATGATTAGTTTATACACTCTGCAGAGGTTTGCGCACTTTTCCCCACAAGACCCGATCTCCTCCGTTGGATTTCTCGCACGACAAGGTGTTTGAGAAACGGATGACCGAGACATAGTCTTTCAGAAGCGCTAGCACCTTACGAACGGGTAGACCGTACCAACCTACATCCCCTACATCTGCTAGTCTACCACTGTAAGAGTTTGCATGACTTAGTCAACTATGCTAGAGCCCATAATAGCTTGTGGATGCACACGGAAGTTTCTAGCATGAATAATCTCATGATCCCTTTGAGCCTGGGTGGCGGTCCAAAAGAAAACAGGCAATCGCTGGAATACCCAGATGCCTCAATCCACCCAGATGTGTGTTTAAGTTACCACCTTAGATAAACCATTAATTTAACAAACTCACACCTGTCATGGATTTCACTCACCCAATCCACGTCTACTAACATAGCATAGCAATAATAAGCAAACGTAGAAGTAACTCTCAAAGGTTTGATAATTAAACAGGTAATAGGTTCTACCTCAACTACCCCCCAAACCCAAAATTTATTTAGATCCTAATCATGCAATGTGTGAGGATTGATCTAATGCAATAAAACTGGGTAGTAGGAGATATGATCAAAGTGTTACTTGCCTTGCCGATGATCCGGGAAACCTAGCGATTCGAAGTAGCAAGCGGCGCACTCAGGGTACTCTATCGCAAACAAACAAGCACACAATAAGTACTCAACTAATGCACAGGTAAAACACGAATAAGAGATCTAACCAGAAAGTTCAATTTAAGAACTCTGGTTGGCAAAAAGAATCAAAACGAACGAAGCAACGAAAGACAAACGGCAATAAAAACAAGCTTCATTTACTATTCTGGACTTAGGGCAATTTTTACAAAGGCAAAAACTTGTTTGAGTTTGTTAAACGGAAAGAGGGTTTCGAGATGAAACTCTAGGTGCTTGAATCGCCTGATTCCAATAAACGAGCGAAAAGATAAACTTAAACGAACATCGGATCAGAGATCGCGATCAGAAAAACCGCGGATTTAATCCAAGAAAAAGAAAGACAATGAACAGGTCAACGAACGAATGTTCTTTAACAGGAACTAAACGAAAAATGCGTTCGTTCAAACGAACAGATGAGTGGGCGCTCGCCAAATAAATAAACCGGAGAAAACCGATCTATTTAAAAAACGAAAACTAGGGTTTTCAAAAAAAAACAAAACGGCTTTTTCTCAAAAACCATCCGGCGGCTACCTCGGCGGCGGCGCTCCGGCGAGGCTCCGGCAGGGCGGCGGGTGGCGCGAGGCGGCGGCTCCGGGCGGTGCGGGGCGGCGACAAGCGGCGCGGCGGTGGCGGCGTGCGGCAGCGGCGGCGGCGCAGGCGGCGGGGCGGGCTGCGGTGCGGGGCGGCGGGGTGAGGAGAGGGCGGCGGTGGGGCGGCTATTTAAGAGAGGGAGGGGGCTGACTTGGGGAAGGGGTCGGGCGGCGACGAGGCGGCTCCGGCTCGGACTCCTCCCGAGTCCGGCGGCTACTCGAGCGGGAGGCGGCGGCGGCTGGGCCGGCCTGGCTCGGCTGTGCCCTTGGCCCAGTCGGGCACGGTTTTTTTTAAAAAACAATTTCGCTGCGCCTAAAAAGAATTCTAGAAAAATAAATAAAAATCTAAAAATGCCAAAACAAATTTTCTCCGTCTAAACAAAATATTTAGAATAGGATGAAGATTGTTTTGGCTCTAAATGCAATTTTTTGAAAACGTGCAATTTTTCCTAAATTCAAATAAAATAGCAAATAAAATCTTATATTATTTTTTATTAAATCCTCAATATTTCTTTATTTTGGGAAAGTCATTTTATTCCCTCTCTCATATTTTGATAATAGAAATAAATGAAGATAAAATAAATAAAATCAAATGATCCTTATTTCAAAATTTGAGAAAACTCAAATATGAAAATAACGAAATCCCCAACTCTCTTTGAGGGTCCTTGAGTTGCGTAGAATTTCTAGGATCAACCAGAATGCAATAAAATATGCAATGCAATGATGATCTAGTGTATAATATTCCAAATTGAAAATTTGGGATGTTACAAGTTGTAAATTTTTTTTTGAGTTATAAGTAAATAGAAGTGTGATGATCATTATTCATTTTTAGAGCAGTGCCTCAGTGAGGAAAGGATGATGGATACTATGATTCCCCCACAAGTCGGGATGAGACTCCGGACAATGAGAGAAAAAGAAAAAAGAAAAAAAATAAAGAAAGAAAGAAAGAAAGAAAAAAAGAAAAAAAATAAATAAACAAAGACAAAAGGGGCATTGTTAGTATCCTTTACCACACTTGTGCTTCAAAGTAGCACCATGTTTTTCATATGGAGAGTCTCCTATGTCTCCTATGCTGTCTCTATATTTACCCCTATCATTATACTCTATTCCACCCGTAGTGCTATATCAATGGCTTGCGCTCATGTATTGTGTGAGAGTTGGAAAAGCTGAAGCGCGTTAAAAAGTATGAACCAATTGCTCGGCTTTTCATTGGGGTTGTGCATGATAAATACTTTGTGTTAAGAAGATAGAGCATGACAAGACTATATGATTTTGTAGGGATAGCTTTCTTTAGCATTGATATTTTGAAAGACACGATTGTTTCTTGGGATGCCTGAGTATTGATGTCTTTATGTCAAATTATAGATTATTGCTTTGAATCACTTATGTCTTAATATTCATGCCCTAATTAGATATATGATCAAGTTTATGCTAGGTAGCATTCCACATCAAAAATTATCTTTTTTATCATTTACCTGCTCGAGGACGAGCAGGAATTAAGCTTGGGGATGCTGATACGTCTCCGTCGTATCTATAATTTTTTATTGTTTCATGCCAATATTATACAAGTTTTACATATTTTTGGCAACTTTTTATATGATTTATTGGACTAATCTATTGATCTAGTGCCCAGTGCCAGTTCCTATTTTCTGCATGTTTTTTGTATCGCAGAGTGTCCATATGAAACGAATTCCAAATGCAATAAAATTTTACGGAGAATTATTTTGGAATATATGTGATTTTTAGGAGTTGTAATCACCGCAAACGGAGGCCCACACAGGGCACAAGACACCAGGGCGTGCCAGAGGCCCCTGGCGTGCGGTGGTGGGTTGTGACCACCTCGTACGTTGGTTGAACCTCTACTTCGGGCGCAAGGAAGCTTATATCCGAAAACAATCATGTTAAAATCTCAGTGCAATCGGAGTTACGGATCTCCCGGAATATAAGAAACGGTTTTCAGCCAGATCTGGAGAGCGCGAAACAGAAGAGACCAGAGAGGGAGATCCAATCTCGGAGGGGCTCTCGCCGCTCCCATGCGATGGAGACCAAGGACTAGAGGGGAAACCCTTCTCCCACCTAGGGAGAAGGCCAAGGAAGAAGAAGAAGGAGGGGGCTCTCTCCCCCTCGCTTCCGGTGGCGCCGGAGTGCCACCAGGGCAATGATCGGGACGACGATCTACATCAACAATCTTGCTACTGCCAACACCAACTTTCTCCCCATCTATGCAGCGCTGTAACACCTCTTCTCCCCGCTATAATCTCTACTTAAAAATGGTGCTCAACTCCATATATTATTTCCCAATGATCTATGATTATCCTATGATGTTTGAGTAGATTCGTTTTGTCCTGTGGGTTAATCGTGATCTTGGTTGGTATGATTTTATATTTTATTTATGGTGCTATCCTACCATGCCCTCAGTTCTCATGCAAACGCGAGTGGACCCCGTTGTAGGGTGTTGCAATATGTTCATGGTTCATTTATGGTCTGTTGCGAGAGCGACAAAAACTTAAACTCGAGTAGGTGGGGTATGACGTTTGGGAATAAACAGGACTTGATACTTACTGCTATGGTTGGGTTTCACGACCTTAATGATCTTTAGTAGTTGCGGATGCTTGCTAGGGTTCCAATCATAAGTGCATATGATCCAAGTAGATAAAGTATGTTAGCTCATGCCTCTCCCTCATATAAAGTTGCAAGAATGATTACCGATACTTGTTATCGATTGCCTAGGGACAAATGACTTTCTTATTGACAAAAACTTTCCACTTTTATTATGTTGCAATTTATCCGTAGTTTTATTCTAGCAAAGTACTCGTAGTTTTGTCCTTGCAAAATAGTTTCATACTTGTTTCCGGTAAAGCAAACGTCAAGCGTCAATAGAGTTGTATCGGTGGTCGATAAAACTTGAGGGAATATTTGTTCTACCTTTAGCTCCTCGTTGGGTTCGACGCTCTTATTTATCGAAAAAGGCTACAAACGACCCCCTATACTTGTGGGTTATCACTAGATGGCTTCATATCTCTCTCTCTTGATTCTCAGCATAATGGTCTCTTGGAGATCCATATGATGTAACTCTTTTGCGGTGTGTTTGTTGGGATCTGATGAACTTCGAGTTTAGGATCAGTTATATCTTTTTATATCCATAAAAGTATTTGAGTTTCTTTGATCTCTTTTATGCATGATTACTTATAGCCTCATATTTCTTCTTTGATATTTGGGTTTTGTTTGGATAACTTGGTCTATTTATCTTGCAATGGGAAGAGGTGCTTTGTAGTGGTTCGATCTTACGGTGCTTGATCCCAGTGACAGAAAGGGAAATGACGCGTATGTATCGTTGCTACTAAGGATAAAATGATGGGGTCTATCTCTACATAGATAGATCTTGTCTGCATCATGTCATCGTTCTTATTGCATTACTCTGTTTCTCCATGAACTTAATACACTAGATGCATGCTGGATAGCGGTCGATGTGTGGAGTAATAGTTGTAGATGCAGGCACGAGTCGGTCTACTAATCTTGGACGTGATGCCTATATAATGATCATTGCCTGGATATCATCATGATTATTTGAAGTTCTATCAATTTCCCAATAGTAATTTGTTTACCCACCGTTTGCTATTTTTCTCGAGAGAAGCCACTAGTGAAACCTACGGCCCCCCGGTCTCTTTCTTGTTATTTGCCTTTGCAATATATTTTTATTTGCTTTTGTTTTCAGATCTATTAATCCAAAAACCCAAAAATACTTTGCTGCACTTTATTTTATTTGCGATCTATTTATGCAATCTATTACAACCTTTTAACCGTCACGCACCAATTTCTGGCATCGTTACCCGAAAGGGATTGACAACCCCTTTAACACGTCGGGTTGCGAGGATTTGTTATCTGTGTGCAGGGGTTGTTTACGTTGTGTTGCTTGGTTCTCCTACTGATTCGATAACCTTGGTTTCATATCTGAGGGAAATACCTACCGCCGCTGTGCTGCATCATCCCTTCCTCTTTGGGAAATACCGACGTAGCTTCAAGCGACATCAAAATGAATTTCTGGCGCCGTTGCTGATATGTCTCCAACGTATCTATAATTTTTGATTGTTCCATGCTATTACATTATCTGTTTTGGATGTTAATGGGCTTATTTATACACTTCTATATTATTTTTGGGACTAACCTACTAACCCAAGGTCCTGTGCAAATTGCCGTTTTTGCCTATTTCAGTGTTTCGCAGAAAAGGAATATCAAACGGAATCCAAATGGAATGAAACCTTCGGGAGAGTTATTTTTGGAACAAATGTGATCCAGGGGACTTGGAGTGGACGTCAAGAAATCAACGAGGAGGCCACGAGGCAGGGAGGCGCGCCTGCCCACCTGGGCGCCCCCACCCTTGTGGGTCCCTCATGGCTCCACCTACCTACTTCTTCCTCCTGTATATATCCATATACCCGAAAACATCCAGGAGCACCACGAAACCCTATTTCCACCGCCGCAACCTTCTGTACCCAAGAGATCCCATCTTGGGGCCTTTTCCGGAGCTCCGCCGGAGGGGGAATCGATCACGGAGGGCTTCTATGTCAACACCATAGCCTCTCTGATGATGTCTGAGTAGTTTACTTCAGACCTTTGGGTCCATAGTTATTAGCTAGATGGCTTCTTCTCTCTCTTTGGATCTCAATACAATGTTCTCCTCGATCTTCTTGGAGATCTATTTGATGTAACTCTTTTTGCGGGGTGTTTGCCGAGATCCCACGAATTGTGGGTTTATGATCAAGTTTATCTATGAACAATATTTGATTCTTCTCTAAAATCTTTTATGTATGATTGGTTATATTTAAAAGTATCTTCGAAGTATCAGTTTGGTTTGGCCTACTAGATTGATCTTTCTTGCAATGGGAGAAGTGCTTAGCTTTGGGTTCAATCTTGCGGTGTCCTTTCCCAGTGACAACAGGGACAGCAAGGCACATATTGTATTGTTGCCATTGAGGATAAAAAGATGGGGTTTATATCATATTGCTTGAGTTTATCCCTCTCGATCATGTTATCTTGCTTAAGGCATTACTCTGTTCTTATGAACTTAATACTGTAGATGCATGCTGGATAACGGTCGATGTATGGAGTAATAGTAGTAGATGCAGAATCATTTCGGTCTACCTGTCGCGGACGTGATGCCTATATACATGATAATGCCTAGATATTCTCATAATTATGCACTTTTCTATCAATTGCTCGATAGTAATTTGTTCACCCACCGTAATACGTATGCTATCTTGAGAGAAGCCACTAGTGAAACCTATGGCCCCCGGGTCTATTCTACATTATATTAATCTCCCGTCAACTAGCTATTTCTATTACCATTTATTTTGCAATCTTTATTTTCCAATCTATATCATAAAAATACAAAAAAAACATTTATCTTATTATTATTATCTCTATCAGATATCACTCTCATAAGTGACCGTGAAGGGATTGACAACCCCTTTACCGCGTTGGTTGCGAGGTTCTTATTTGTTTGTGTACGTACGAGGGACTTGCGTGTAGTCTCCTACTGGATTGATACCTTGGTTCTCAAAAACTGAGGGAAATACTTACGCTACTTTGTTGCATCACCCTTTTCTCTTCAAGGGAAAACCAACGCAGTGCTCAAGAGGTAGGAAGAAGGATTTCTGGCACCGTTGTCGGGGAGATCTATGCACAAGTCAAGACATACCAAGTACCCATCACAAACTCTTATCCCTCGCATTACATTATTTGCCATTTCCCTCTCGTTTTCCTCTCCCCCACTTCACCCTTGCCATTTTATTCGCCCTCTTTTTCCGTTCCCCTTCTCATTTTCGTTCGCCTCTTTTTCGCTCGCCTCTTGTGTGCTTGTGTGTTCGATTGTTTGTTACAATGGCTCAAGATAATACTAAACTGTGTGATTTTTCCAACACAAACAATAATGATTTTATTAGCACTCCGATTGCTCCCCTTACCGATGTTGAATCTTGTGAGATTAATACTGCTTTGCTGAATCTTGTCATGAAAGACCCGTTTTCCGGCCTTCCTAGTGAAGATGCCGCTACCCATCTAAATAGCTTTGTTGATTTGCGTGATATGCAAAAGAAGAAAGATGTGGATAATGATATTGTTAAACTGAAGCTATTTCCGCTTTCGCTTAGAGATCGTGCTAAAACCTGGTTTTCTTCTTTGCCTAAAAATAGTATCGATTCATGGAATAAGTGCAAAGATGCTTTTATCTCGAAGTATTTTCCTCCCGCTAAGATCATCTCTCTTAGAAACGATATTATGAATTTTAAGCAACTTGATCATGAACATGTTTCACAAGCTTGGGAGAGGATGAAATTAATGATATGTAATTGCCCTACACATGGTTTGAATCTTTGGATGGTTATACAAAAAATTTATGACGGATTGAATTTTGCTTCTAGAAATCTTTTAGATTTGGCCGCGGGAGGCACTTTTATGGAAATCACTTTAGGAGAAGCTACCAAACTCCTAGATAATATTATGGTTAATTATTCTTAATGGCACACTGAAAGATCTACTAGTAAAAAGGTGCATGCAATAGAAGAAATTAATGTTTTGGGTGGAAAGATGGATGAACTTATGAAATTGTTTGCTAATAAGAGTGTTTCTTCTGATCCTAATGATATGCCTTTGTCTACTTTGATTGAGAATAATAATCAATCTATGGATGTGAATTTTGTTGGTAGGAACAATTTTGGTAATAATGCGTATAGAGGTAATTTTAATCCTAGGTCCTCTCCTAGTAATTCCTCTAATAATTATGGTAATTCCTACAACAATTATTATGGAAATTATAATAAGATGCCCTCTGATTTTGAATCTAGTATTAAAGAATTTATTACTTCGCAAAAGAGTTTCAATGCATTGATTGAAGAAAAATTGTCTAAGATTGATGAATTGGCTAGGAACGTGGATAGAATTTCTCTTGATGTTGATTCTTTGAAACTTAGATCTATTCCACCTAAGCATGATATCAATGAGTCTCTCAAAGCCATGAGAATTTCCATTGATGAGTGCAAAGAAAGAACCGCTAGGATGCGTGCTAAAAAAGATTACTTTATCAAATCGTGTTCTTCTAGTTTTGATGATAATAAGGATGAAGATCTAAAAGTGATTGATGTGTATCCTATTAAATATTTGTTTTGCAATATGAATCTTGATAATGATGGGACTGGAGATGAGTCAACTTTGGTTAAAAGGCGTCCCAATGATTCGGAGTTTTTAGATCTAGATGCAAAAATTGGTAAAGGTGGGATTGATGAGGTCAAAACTTTACATAGCAATGAACCCACTATTTTGGATTTCAAGGAATTTAATTATGATAATTGTTCTTTAATAGATTGTATTTCCTTGTTGCAATCAGTGCTAAATTCTCCGCATGCTTATAATCAAAATAAAGCTTTTACTAAACATATCGTTGATGCTTTAATGCAATCTTATGAAGAAAAGCTTGAATTGGAAGTTTCTATCCCTAGAAAACTTCATGATGAGTGGGGATCCACCATTAAAATTAAGATTAAAGATCATGAATGCTATGCTTTATGTGATTTGGGTGCTAGCATTTCCACGATTCCAAAAACTTTGTGTGATGTGTTAGGTTTTCGTGAATTTGATGATTGTTCTTTAAATTTGCACCTCGCGGATTCCACTATTAAGAAACCTATGGGAAGGATTAATGATTTTCTTATTGTTGCAAATAGGAATTATGTGTTTGTAGATTTCATTGTTCTTGACATTGATTGCAATCCTACATGTCCCATCATTCTTGGTAGACCTTTCCTTAGAACGATTGGTGCAATTATTGATATGAAAGAAGGGAATATTAGATTACAATTTCCATTAAGGAAAGGCACGGAACACTTTCCTAGAAAGAAAATTAAATTACCTTATGAATCTATTATGAGAACCACTTATGGATTGCATACCAAAGATGATAATACCTAGATCTATTCTTGCTTTTATGCCTAGCTAGGGGCGTTAAACGATAGCGCTTGTTGGGAGACAACCCAATTTTATTTTTGTTCCTTGATTTTTGGTTCTGTTTAGTAATAAATAATTCATCTAGCCTCTGTTTAGATGTGGTTTTATGTTTTTAATTAGTGTTTGTGCCAAGTAGAACCTTTGGGAAGACTTGGGGAAAGTCTTTGCGATCTTGCTGTAAAAAACAGAAACTTTAGCGCTCACGAGATTTGCTGCCATTTTTTACTGGAGAGTGCGATTAGGTTGATTATTTTTGCAGATGATTAATAGATAAATTCCTCACGTCCAGAAGTTTATTTTAGAATTTTTGGGGTTACAGAAGTATTCTAAACCTACAGATTACTACAGACTGTTCTGTTTTTGACAGATTCTGTTTTTCGTGTGTTGTTTGCTTATTTTGATGCATCTATGGCTAGTATCGGAGGGTATGAACCATAGAGAAGTTGGAATACAGTAGGTTTAACACCAGTATAAATAAATAATGAGTTCATTACAGTACCTTAACTGGTGGTTTGTTTTCTTATACTAACGGAGCTCATGAGATTTTCTGTTTAAGTTTTGTGTTCTGAAGTTTTCAAGTTTTGGGTAAAGATTTGATGGATTATGGAATAAGGAGTGGCAAGAGCCTAAGCTTGGGATTCCCAAGGCACCCCAAGGTAAAATTAAAGGATGACCAAAAGCCTAAGCTTGGGGATGCCCCGGAAGGCATCCCCTCTTTCGTCTTCTTCTATCGGTAACTTTACTTGAGGCTATATTTTTATTCACCACATGATATGTGTTTTGCTTGGAGTGTCTTGTATGATTTGAGTCTTTGCTTTTTAGTTTACCACAATCATCCTTTCTGTACAAACCTTTTTGTAGAGACACACATGAATTGGAATTTATTAGAATACTCTATGTGCTTCACTTATATCTTTTGAGCTAGATAATTTTGCTCTAGTGCTTCACTTATATGTTTATAGAGCACGGTGGTGGTTTTATTTTATAGAAATTATTGATCTCTCATGCTTCACTTATATCATTTTGAGAGTCCTTTAGAACATCATGGTAATTTGCTTTGGTTATGAAACTAGTCCTAATATGATAGGCATCCAAGATGGGTATAATAAAAACTATCATAGAAAGTGCATTGAATACTATGAGAAGTTTGATACTTGATAATTGTTTTGAGATATAAAGATGGTGATATTAGAGTGTGGTATTTGAGTAATTGTGAATTTGAGAAATACTTGTGCTGAAGATTGTAGGTCCCGTAGCATGCACGTATGGTAACCATTGTGTAACAAATTTGAAACATGAGGTGTTCTCT
The DNA here is from genome assembly GCF_003073215.2 of Triticum urartu. Taxonomy (NCBI): domain Eukaryota; kingdom Viridiplantae; phylum Streptophyta; class Magnoliopsida; order Poales; family Poaceae; genus Triticum; species Triticum urartu. The sequence continues at coordinate 374,637,218 of NC_053026.1, read as the reverse complement.
GATTGTCTTCCTTATGAGTGGTGGTCGGGGACGAGCGATGGTCTTTTCCTACGAATCTATCCCCCTAGGAGCATGCGCGTAGTGCTTGGTTTTTTGATGAATTGTAGATTTTTGCAATAAGTATGTGAGTTCTTTATGGCTAATGTTGAGTCCATGGATTATACGCACTCTCACCCTTCCATCATTGCTAGCCTCTTCGGTACCGTGCATTGCCCTTTCTCACCTTGAGAGTTGGTGCAAAGTTCGCCGGTGCATCCAGACCCCGTGATATGATACGCTCTATCACACATAAACAACCTTATATCTTCCTCAAAACAGCCACCATACCTACCTATTATGGCATTTCCATAGCCATTCCGAGATATATTGCCATGCAACTTTCCACCGTTTCATTCATGACACGCTTCATCATTGTCATATTGTTTTGCATGATCATGTAGTTGACATCGTATTTGTGGCAAAGCCACCATGCATAATTTATCATACATGTCACTCTTGATTCATTGCCCTTCCCGGTACACCACTGGAGGCATTCATATAGAGTCATATTTTGTTCTAGTATCGAGTTGTAATCATTGAGTTGTAAATAAATAAAAGTGTGATGATCATCATTAATAGAGCATTGTCCCCCAAAAAAGAGAAAGGCCAAATAAAAAAGGAAAGGCCTAAAAAAATAAAAAGAAAAATAAAAGAAATAAAAAGGGGCAATGCTACTATCCTTTTTTCCACACTTGTGCTTCAAAGTAGCACCATGATCTTTATGATAGAGAGTCTCTTGTTTTGTCACTTTCATATACTAGTGGGAATTTTTCATTATAGAACTTGGCTTGTATATTCCAACAATGGGCTTCCTCAAATGCCCTAGGTCTTCGTGAGCAAGCAAGTTGGATGCACACCCACTTAGTTTCTTTTGTTGAGCTTTCATACATTTATAGCTCTAGTGCATCCGTTGCATGGCAATCCCTATTCCTTGCATTGACATCAATTTATGGGCATCTCCCTAGCCTGTTGATTAGCCATGTCGATGTGAGACTTTCTCCTTTTTTCTTCTCCACATAGCCCCCTATCATTATTCTATTCCACCCATAGTGCTATATCCATGGCTCACGCTCATGTATTGCGTGAAAGTTGAAAAAAGTTTGAGATTACTAAAGTATGAAACAATTGCTTGGCTTGTCATCGTGGTTGTGCATGATGAGAGCATTCTTGTGTGACGAAAATAGAGCATGACCAAACTGTATGATTTTGTAGGAATGAACTTTCTTTTGCCATGTTATTTTAAGAAGACATGATTGCTTAGTTAGTATGCTTGAAGTATTATTATTTTTATGTCAATATTAAACTTTTGTCTTGAATCTTTCGGATCTGAACATTCATCCCACAATAAATCAAATTACATTGAGAATTATGCTAGGTAGCATTCAACATCAAAATTTTTGTTTTTATCATTTACCTACTCGAGGACGAGCAGGAATTAAGCTTGGGGATGCTTGGTATGTTATGGATGTTAATGGGCTTATTTATACACTTTTATATTATTTTTGGTACTAACCTACTAACCCAAGGACAGTGCAAATTGCTGTTATTTTGCCTATTTCAGTGTTTCGTAGAAAAGGAATATCAAACGGAATCCAAATGGAATGAAACCTTCGGGAGAGTTATTTTTTGAACAAACGTGATCCAGGGGACTTGGAGTGGACGTCAAGAAATCAACGAGGAGGCCACGAGGCAGGGAGGCACGCCTGCCCCATGGGTGCGCCCCCACCCTTCTGGGCCCCTCGTGGCTCCATCGACCTACTTCTTCCTCCTATATATATATATCCATATACCCCGAAAACATCCAAGATCACCACGAAACCCTATTTCCACCGCCGAAACCTTCTGTACCCAAGAGACCCCATCTTGGGGCCTTTTCCGGAGCTCCGTCGAAGCGGGAATCGATCACGGAGGGCTTCTACATCAACACCATAGCCTCTCCGATGATGTCTGAGTAGTTTACTTCAGACCTTCGGGTCCATAGTTATTAGCTAGATGGCTTCTTCTCTCTCTTTGGATCTCAATACAATGTTCTCCTCGATCTTCTTGGAGATCTATTTGATGTAACTCTTTTTTCAGTGTGTTTGTCAAGATCCAATGAATTGTGGGTTTATGATCAAGTTTATCTATGAACAATATTTGATTCTTCTCTGAAATCTTTTATGTATGATTGGTTATCTTTGCAAGTCTCTTCGAATTATTAGTTTGGATTGGCCTACTAGATTGATCTTTCTTGCAATGGGAGAAGTGCTTAGCTTTGGGTTCAATCTTGCGGTGTCCTTTCCCAGTGACAACAGGGACAGCAAGGCACATATTGTATTGTTGCCATTGAGGATAAAAAGATGGGGTTTATATCATATTGCTTGAGTTTATCCCTCTCGATCATGTTATCTTGCTTAAGGCATTACTCTGTTCTTATGAACTTAATACTGTAGATGCATGCTGGATAACGGTCGATGTGTGGAGTAATAGTAGTAGATGCAGAATCATTTCGGTCTACCTGTCGCGGACGTGATGCCTATATACATGATAATGCCTAGATATTCTCATAATTATGCACTTTTCTATCAATTGCTCGATAGTAATTTGTTCACCCACCGTAATACGTATGCTATCTTGAGAGAAGCCACTAGTGAAACCTATGGCCCCCGGGTCTATTCTTCATTATATTAATCTCCCGTCAACTAGCTATTTCTATTACCATTTATTTTGCAATCTTTATTTTCCAATCTATATCATAAAAATATAAAAAAAAACATTTATCTTATTATTATTATCTCTATCAGATCTCACTCTCGTAAGTGACCGTGAAGGGATTGACAACCCCTTTATCACGTTGGTTGCGAGGTTCTTATTTGTTTGTGTAGGTACGAGGGGCATGCGTGTAGTCTCCTACTGGATCGATACCTTGGTTCTCAAAAACTGAGGGAAATACTTACACTACTTTGCTGCATCACCCTTTCCTCTTCAAGGGAAAACCAATGCAGTGCTCAAGATGCTTTCCATTTTCCTTGCGTGATTCTGCAAAAAATTGGTTCTCTTCTTTGCCTCGCAATATTATCGATTCTTGGAATAAGTGCAAAGATGCTTTTATCACTAAGTATTTTCCGCTCGTAAAAATTATTTCCCTTAGAACCCAGATCCTGAATTTCAAGCAACTTGAACATGAGCATGTTGCACAATCTTGGGAAAGGATGAAAATGATGCTAAGGAATTGCCCAACTCATGGGTTAAATCTTTGGATGATCATACAAAAATTTTATGCGGGGTTGAATTTTGTTTCTCGTAATATTTTAGATTCTACTGTGGGTGGTACTTTTATGGAAATTACTTTGGGTGAAGCCGCCAAATTGCTTGATAATATTATGGCAAATTATTCGCAATGGCATACCGAAAGGGCTCCTACTAGTTAAAAAGTTAATTCGGTTGAAGAAATTTCTTCTTTGAGTGAAAAGTTGATGCTCTTGTAAAATTGGTTGCTAGTAGAAGTGCTCCTATTGATCTTAATGATAGGCCTTTGTCTACTTTCATTGAGCAAAATAGTGATGCCATAGGTGTGAATTTTATCTCTCGAAATAATTTCAACAACAATGCTTATAGAGGTAATTTTAATCCTAGGCCTTTTCCTACTAATTCCTCTAATAATTATGGTAATTCCTATGGGAATCAATGTTATAATAATAATAGGAACACCTTTTATCATGAGAATAATATTTAAGAATTTATCAACACACAAAAAGTTTTCAACACTTCCATAGAAGAAAAGTTGAGTAAGATTGTTGATTTGTCTAGAAGTGTTGATAGAATTGCTCATGATGTGGAAAATCTCAAGATGAAATTTTTTGTGCCTAAAGTAGATGAATCAATTAAAGCTCTTTATGTTTCTATGGATGAAAGTAAGAAAAGAACCGCTATGCTTAGAGCTAAAAGAGAATTATTAGAAAAAACATATTCTAGTGATTTCTTTCGCAAAAGTGATGACGATCTTAAAAGGTTGGTGTTTCTTTTATTGATTCTTTGTTTAGTTGTAACATCCCAAATTTTCAATTTGGAATGTTATACACTAGATCATATGCATATCATATTTTCTTGCATTTTGGTTGATCCTAGAAATTTCACGCAACTCAAGGACCCTCGGAGAGAGTTGGAGATTTCGTTATTTTCATATTTGAGAGTTTTCTCGAATTTTGAAAATAGGATCATTTGATTTATTTATTTTATCTTCAATAATTTTTCCGGTGTCAAAATATATGAGAGAGGGAATAATATGACTTTCCCAAATTTAGGAAAAATGAAGATATAATAA
>NC_053026.1:374580980-374631876 GCF_003073215.2 Triticum urartu | reverse complement strand
TCGTAGCTCGCGCTTCAGTTCTACTGTTTAGATATGTTCCTAGAGAAAATTTAGTTGAAAGTTGATAGTAGCAATTATGCGGACTAGGTCCGTAAACTGAGGATTGTCCTCATTGCTTCATAGAAGGCTTATGTCCTTAATGCACCGCTCAGTGTGCTGAACCTCGAACGTCGTCTGTGGATGTTGCGAACATCTGACATACACGTTTTGATAACTACGTGATAGTTCAGTTAAACGGTTTAGAGTTGAGGCACCGAAGACGTTTTGAAAAGTCACGAAACATATGAGATGTTTCGAGGGCTGAAATTGGAATTTCAGGCTCGTGCCCACGTCAAGAGGTATAAGACCTCCGACGATTTTCTTAGCCTGCAAACTAAGGGAGAAAAGCTCAATTGTTGAGCTTGTGCTCAGATTGTCTGAGTACAACAATCACTTGAATCGAGTGGGAGTTAATCTTCCAGATAGATAGTGATGTTTCTCCGAAAGTCATTACCACCAAGCTGCTAGAGCTTCGTGTGAACTATAATATATCAGGGACATATATGATGATCCTTGAGATATTCACGATGTTTGACCACAAAAGTAGAATCAAGAAGGGAGCATCAATGTTGATGGTTGGTGAAACCACTAGTTTCAAGAAGGGCAAGGGCAAGAAGGGATACTTCATGAAACGGCAATTCAGCTGCTGCTCTAGTGAAGAAACCCAAGGTTGAACCCAAACCCGAGACTAAGTGCTTCTGTAATAAGGGGAACAGCCACTGGAGCAGAATTACCCTAGATACTTGGTAGATGAGAAGGCTGGCAAGGTCGATAGAAGTATATTGGATATACATTGTGTTAATGTGTACTTTACTAGTACTCTAGTAGCACCAGGGTATTAGATACGGTTCGGTTGCTAGTGTTAGTAAACTCGAAATAAAAGCTACGGAATAAACGGACTAGCTAAAGGTGAGCTGACGATATGTGTTGGAAGTGTTTCCAAGTGATATTGATCAAATATCGTCACGCTCCCTCTACCATCGAGATTTGTTAAACCTAATTGTTTTGGTGTTTGCGTTGAGCATAGACATGATTGGATTACGTCTATCGCAATACGGTGGAATATGGTGGCAGGGGCACCGCACACGGCTAAGGAACGACTTGTGTCTAGGGTGCCCCCTGCCTCCGTATATAAAGGAAAGGGGAGGGGCTGGCCGGCCAAGGAGGGCGCGCCAGGAGAGTCCTACTCCCTCTGGGAGTAGGATTCTGACGGGGAACGTTGCAGAAAACAAAAATTTTCCTACGGTTTCACCAAGATCCATCTATGAGTTCATCTAGCAACGAGTGATCGGATGCATCTACATACCTTTGTAGATCGCGAGCGGAAGCGTTCAAAGAACGGGGATGAGGTAGTCGAACACGACGTGATCCAAATCACCGGAGATCCTAGCACCGAACGGACGGCACCTCCGCGTTCAACACACGTACGGTCAGCGTAACGTCTCCTTCTTCTTGATCCAGCAAGAGGGAAGGAGAGGTTGAGGAAGATGGCTCCAGCAGCAGCACGACGGCGTGGTGGTGATGGAGCTGCAGTACTCCGTCAGGGCTTCGCCAAGCACTATGGAGGAGGAGGAGGTGTTGGAGAGGGAGAAGGAGGCAACCAAAGGCGTGGATGAAAAGCCCTCCTTCCCCCACTATATATAGGAGGGCCAAGGGGGGCGCCGGCCCTAGGAGATCCAATCTCCTAGGGGGCGGCGGCCAAGGGAGGTTTCCCTCCCCCCCAAGGCACCTAGGAGGTGCCTTCCACTAGTGGGACTCTTCCCTTTTGTGAACCCTAGGCGCATGGGCCTCTTGGGGCTGGTGCCCTTGGCCCATGTAGGCCAAGGCGCACCCCCTACAGCCCATGTGGCCCCCCGGGGCAGGTGGACCCACCCGGTGGACCCCCGGGACCCTTCCGGTGGTCCCGGTACAATACCGATAACCCCGAAACTTGTCCCGATGGCCGAAATAGCACTTCCTATATATAATTCTTTACCTCCGGACCATTCCGGAACTCCTCGTGACGTCCGGGATCTCATCCGGGACTCCTAACAACATTCGGGTTACTGCATATACATATCCCTACAACCCTAGCGTCACCGAACCTTAAGTGTGTAGACCCTACGGGTTCGGGAGACATAGTAGACATGACCGAGACGACTCTCCGGTCAATAACCAACAGCGGGATCTGGATACCCATGTTGGCTCCCACATGCTCCTCGATGATCTCATCGGATGAACCACGATGTCGAGGATTCAAGCAACCCCGTATACAATTCCCTTTGTCAATCGGTATGTTACTTGCCCGAGATTCGATCGTCGGTATCCCAATACCTCGTTCAATCTCGTTACCGGCAAGTCACTTTACTCGTACCGTAATGCATGATCCCGTGACCAGACACTTGGTCACTTTGAGCTCATTATGATGATGCATTACCGAGTGGGCCCAGTGATACCTCTCCGTCATACGGAGTGACAAATCCCAGTCTTGATCCGTGTCAACCCAACAGACACTTTCGGAGATACCCGTAGTATACCTTTATAGTCACCCAGTTACGTTGTGACGTTTGGTATACCCAAAGCACTCCTACGGTATCCGGGAGTTACACGATCTCATGGTCTAAGGAAAAGATACTTGACATTGGAAAACTCTAGCAAACGAACTATACGATCTTGTGCTATGTTTAGGATTGGGTCTTGTCCATCACATCATTCTCCTAATGATGTGATCTCGTTATCAATGACATCCAATGTCCATAGTCAGGAAACCATGACTATCTGTTGATCAACGAGCTAGTCAACTAGAGGCTTACTAGGGACATGTTGGTGTCTGTTATTCACACATGTATTACGATTTCCGGATAACACAATTATAGCATGAATAAAGACAATTATCATGAACAAGGAAATATAATAATAATGCTTTTATTATTGCCTCTAGGGCATATTTCCAACAGTTCCCCCCCCCAATCCTAGTTGGAATAGGATTCCTTGAGGGGGGAAAGAGAGAGAGGGGGCCGGCCACCTCTCCTAGTCCTAATAGGACTAGGGGAGGGGGGAGGCGCGCGCCACCTTGGGCTGCCCCTTTCTCCTTTCCACTAAAGCCCACTAAGGCCCATATAGCTCCCGGGGGGTTCCGGTAACCTCCCGGTACTCCGGTAAAATCCCGATTTCACCCGGAACACTTCCGATATCCAAACATAGGCTTCCAATATATCAATCTTTATGTCTCGACCATTTCGAGACTCCTCGTCATGTCCGTGATCACATCCGGGACTCCGAACTAACTTCGGTACATCAAAATGCATAAACTCATAATAACTGTCATCGTAACGTTAAGCGTGCGGACCCTATGGTTCGAGAATAATGCAGACATGACTGAGACACATCTCCGGTCAATAACCAATAGCGGGACCTGGATGCCCATATTGGCTCCTACATATTCTACGAAGATCTTTATCGGTCAGACCGCATAACAACATACGTTGTTCCCTTTGTCATCGGTATGTTACTTGCCCGAGATTCGATCGTCGGTATCCAATACCTAGTTCAATCTCGTTACGGCAAGTCTCTTTACTCGTTCCGTAATACATCATCTCGCAACTAACTCATTGGCTGCAATGCTTGCAAGGCTTATGTGATGTGCATTACCGAGAGGGCCCAGAGATACCTCTCCGACAATCGGAGTGACAAATCCTAATCTCGAAATACGCCAACCCAACATCTACCTTTGGAGACACCTGTAGAGCTCTTTATAATCACCCAGTTACGTTGTGACGTTTGGTAGCACACAAAGTGTTCCTCCGGTAAACGGGAGTTGCATAATCTCATAGTCATAGGAACATGTATAAGTCATGAAGAAAGCAATAGCAACATACTAAACGATCGGGTGCTAAGCTAATGGAATGGGTCATGTCAATCAGATCATTCAACTAATGATGTGATCCCGTTAATCAAATAACAACTCTTTGTCCATGGTTAGGAAACATAACCATCTTTGATTAACGAGCTAGTCAAGTAGAGGCATACTAGTGACACTCTGTTTGTCTATGTATTCACACATGTATTATGTTTCCGGTTAATACAATTCTAGCATGAATAATAAACATTTATCATGATATAAGGAAATAAATAATAACTTTATTATTGCCTCTAGGGCATATTTCCTTCAGTTTCTGCTGCCGTCCATTAGGACTCGTGTGAAGTGGTATCCGTCAATTATCGGGTCTAACACCAAGGGAGCCCATCCTGCATGCCAGATACTTGCCGAGTAATCCCGATGATCAAAGGTGATCGGTTTGGACGACCAGTGGCAGAACTCCGCGGTGATAGGCCCTGGGGCATGTGTCTCTAGGAGTGCCGCTTTGTTTCTCCCCTTCATCACGTGTAACACATTTACTGTTTTGACTTCTGGTGGGAATTTCTTCTGTTCCCCAGTGCTTTGCTTGCGAGGCTCGTCCTCGTCTTTGCTTGGTGTATCCTGCCCCTTGTGTTCGGCGTTGAGCTTGCCGGACTGCTTGAAGACCCAACATTCTCTATGGGTATGATTTGCAGGTTTATCGGGGGTGCTATGGATCTGACATAGTTTGTCCAGAATCTTGTTCAGGCTAGACAGTTCATCTCTGTTGCCTTTGGAGGGCAGCTTTTGCTGACCTGGCCGAGAGCTTCTGAATCTGGCGTTTACCGCCGTGCTCTTCGGGCTGTCTTCTTTATTCCGGCGCTTGTTTTTGTGCGTCGTGTTCCCGTTTCCGTCCCTGACTTCGGATGTACTTGGGTCGCTGGTGCTGCATCGGGCTAACCAGCTGTCCTCGCCCGCGCAAAAGCGGGTCATGAGGCTTGTTAATGCTGCCATTGTTCTCGGCTTTTCTTGGCCGAGGTGTCTGGCAAGCCATTCGTCTCGAACGCTGTGCTTGAAAAGCTGCTAAGGCTTCGGCGTCCGGGCAGTCGACTATTTGGTTCTTTTTAGTGAGAAACCTGTTCCAAAGCTTTCGGGCTGACTCTCCGGGCTATTGACTTATATGACTTAAATCGTCTGCATCCGGTGGTCGAACATAGGTCCCTTGAAAATTTGCCCGAAAAGCGTCTTCGAGCTCTTCCCAGCTTCCAATGGAGTTTTCGGGGAGGCTTTTAAGCCAGTGCCGAGCTGGCCCTTTGAGCTTGAGGGGTAAGTACTTGATGGCGTGGAGATCGTCTCCTCGAGCCATATGGATATGGAGGATGTAGTCCTCAATCCAGACCCCAGGGTCTGTCGTTCTGCCGTACGCCTCTATGTTTACGGGTTTGAATCCCTCTGGAAATTCATGGTCCAGCACCTCATCGGTGAAACATAGGGGGTGTGCGGCACCCCTGTATTTGGGTGTACCGTGGTGTTCGGATTTTGTTGTGTTGCATTGCGTGCTGGAGCGCGCTTGCTTGGCCCGTAGATGGATCTGGTTGCGCCGTCCTTTTGATGCGAGCCCTCACGTGGATCGCGTACTGGCTTGTGTGCGGCGTCGTTTGCCGCTCTATGTTGGCCACGAGGTCGTCTATCCGACCGGATGGCTGTTTTGTTTTTTGATTGCGGGGGATCTAAGGCCTCCTCATCGAATTCAGGTAGCAGCTTTTCGCTTCGGGTAGCTCTTTGTGTGGCGACTACCGCCGTACTTTGCTGAGTGTTGAGTACTTCACTCCATCTAATTCTGAGTGTGTCTTGTGCAGCCCTGGTGGGCGGTAGGTAGCTCGGCGGCGTGACGGTGGGCTGTGCGCGAGGGGTTGTGGGACGTGTGCGGAGGGCAGGCTGATGGAGGCGGGCGTGGGCGCGCGCGTGAGCGCGTGGAGGTGCGTTGCTGCGGTGTGTGGTTGCTCGTGCGGCGGGACGGAGGGGCAGGCGGGCGTGAGTGGTAGGTGCGTGTGCGGTCGGGCGCTGGGGTGTTCTCTCTCTCTTCCGGACTATTATCTTCACCGGAGTCGGTTTGTTCGGTTTGATTCTCCGTGTTGCCGTGGTCGGACGATGGTTCAATGCCGTGTTTGTCGTCTGCTGGCTCACCCTGCTCTATTACTGGGTCTATATGATCGTTGTTTCTGTCGAGGCGGGATTTGGAGCGGCGCTTACGCCGCCGCTTTGACTGCTTCTCGAGGGAACAATCCTTCGCTGCGTCCTTCCGTTCCTCGTCGTCATTTTCTTTGGGTGTGTCCACCATGTATACATCATATGATGAAGTGGGCGTCCAGTGCCCTGTGGGCAGTGGCTCCTGTTCGTCTCCTGCATCGTCGTCCATACTGTCGATGTCTTCGGAGTCGAAGGCGAGCATGTCGGTCAAATCGTCGACAGTGGCTACTAAGTGGGTGGTGGGTGGGCGGCGAATTTCTTCGTCATCCGCATCCCAATCCTGCCGGACATAGTTCGGCCAGGACTCTCCTGACAAGGAGAGAGACCTTAATGAGTTCAGTATGTCGCCGAAGGGCGAGTGCTGAAAGATATCCGCGGAGGAAACTCCATGATCGGCGCCCAGTCGGATTCGATAGGCACGGGCGCAGGCGGTTCGGAGTCCGTGGCCGGGGAAGAATCCGGTAGTTTGGCGTCACGGCTCTCATGAAGGGTAAGGTCGATACTCGGCTCGATCGCCGCTGAGATACGGCCTCCGTGGCGGGGTCTATCCACCCGTCCATGGATGGCGCAATTGGCTCCGAATTGAGGGTCGGAGCGGTTGCCGGTGCGGTCTCCTGAACACTGTCCGATGGTAGAGCTAAATCATGCTCATCGTGACCGTGCGGCGCACTCGGCAGGGGCTCGAATCCGTCGAAGATCAAGTCTCCGCGGATGTCGGCCGTGTAGTTTAAGCTTCCAAACCTGACCTGGTGGCCAGGGGCGTAACTCTCGATCTGCTCCAGATGGCCAAGCGAGTTGGCCCGCAGTGCGAAGCCGCCGAATACAAAGATCTGTCCGGGGAGAAAAGTCTCACCCTGGACTGCATCGCTATCGATGATCGAAGGAGCCATCAAGCCTAACGGTGACGACATAGAGGAACTCTCAATGAAAGCACCAATGTCGGTGTCAAAACCGGCGGATCTCGGGTAGGGGGTCCCGAACTGTGCGTCTAAGGCGGATGGTAACAGGAGGCAGGGGACACGATGTTTTACCCAGGTTCGGGCCCTCTTGATGGAGGTAATACCCTACGTCCTGCTTGATTGTTCTTGATAATATGAGTAGTACAAGAGTTGATCTACCACGAGATCGAGAGGCTAAACCCTAGAAGCTAGCCTATGGTATGATTGCATGTTGTCCTACGGACTAAAACCCTCCGGTTTATATAGACACCGGAGGGGGCTAGGGTTACACAGAGGTCGGTTACAAGGAGGAGATATACATATCCGTATTGCCTAGCTTGCCTTCCACGCCAAGTAGAGTCCCATCCGGACATGACGAAGTCTTCAATCTTGTATCTTCATAGTCCAACAGTCCGGCCAAAGGATATAATCCGGCTGTCCGGATACCCCCTAATCCAGGACTCCCTCAGACGATCATCGCGGCGATGATTCCCCTCCCGATGGCACTCTGGTGCCACCGAGAGAGAGGAGGAGAGGTTCTCCCCCTTGTGCTTCCTCCTCCATGGCCTCCCCCCTAGATGGGGAGAGGTTCTCCCTCTGGTCCTTGGCCTTCATGGTGATGATGTCCCCTCCGGGATCCTCCTCCATAGCCTCCGGTGATGATGGCCCCCTACGACAGGGTGCCAGAGAGGGCCTAGATTGATTTCTCATGGCTACAGAGGCTTGCGGCGCTGGAACTTCCGATGTAGGTTTATTTATGAAGGTTTGGGTATCTGTAATACCTAAATAGTTCATCCCCACTAACCTATTTCTCTTCACATGCAGCCTATCCACCTCGGCAGCATTGCCACATCAGCGTTTCCTTATAGGCTTACATGGGGACCCACCACCGATTAACTAGCATACAGAACAACAGCCACGATAGAGCATTCTTAAAAAAACAGCCACTATAGAGCATGCCGTGTCGCGCACACGTTTTTCCGGCACGTCCGCAAACGTTTCCTGGTGCACGCGCACGACTGCGTTTTGCACGCTAGTTTCGGATCTCAATAGTTGGCATCACATTTATTATCTTCCTAGTTAACTCCCACTGTGATTGATTTCCCGTAAATCTCTCCATCTTCTAAACAGGTAGTGGTTGGCGCCGAGAACAAGTTAGGGGGCCCCACGGGTAGTCCACGAGGCACAGGGGCGCGCCCAGGGGGTGGGCGCGCCCCCCACCCTCGTGGCGCCCACGGGACTCCCCTCCGATAGATTTTTGTTCCAGTAGTTTTTATATTTTCCAAAAAAAATCTCCGTTGATTTTCATCGCATTCCGAGAAGTTTTATTCCTGCACAAAAACAACACCACGGTAGTTCTGCTGAAAACAGCGTCAGTCCGGTTAGTTCTAATCAAATCATACCAAAATCATATAAAACTATTGTAAACATGGTATGAATACTTCATAAATTATAGATACGTTGGAGACGTATCACTCACCATCCGAACTAGCCAAAGCATCCATAGACTCCTTTCCGGGCAGCCCGTCCTAGAAGGAGGCGAACCGATGACTGCCTCCCGGAACTCCTTTCTTCACTGTTTCTTTTCCTCTTCTCCACGACGCTCGTGGTTGTTTGACCCTGGGTACCCCATAATCCATGGGTTCGACATATGTGTATCAGCAAGTACGTGACTTGTTTGTGGGACTATGTATTGTATGATGACTGTCCTAAAAGGTTCCTAGTCGAAAGGGTTGTGTAGACATGCAGCCGACTAGACTAGCATATGACACGGTGGATGGCTTGGTGTCACTCGCCATGGAGCATTGGATGCTAACCGGATAATATGGGCTCGGGAAGATCTGATCCAATTCGACATAGTCGGATCCGAGTCCGGATAAGGTCTGAGTCGGACAGACCCGACTATGGCACGCATGGATAGGTCATCTGTGAGTCTCTAGTACAACATACGTTTTATGTCCTAAGACCCGAGCTGGCGCATGTACTCGGGATGGTGACAGACCTGCTTTGGGCCAACCAAACGCTACTCCATAACTTGGTAGTTGTAAAGATAGGTTTCGGACTTGACCAGATCCATGTTGTGAAACATGGTCAAGCAAGATGGGATTTTCCCCTTCGATCAGGAGAGATATACTCTGTGCCCCTTGTGTGATCCGACCTGGATAAGCATGGCCATACGACAAAAATTATGAGATAATCTGGTTTGTGGTCGGTATCACTGGAACGAGAAAAAGGTTGGGCTAGCACAAGGATGATAGACTCGCCTTGAGCCTGACAACATATATCGTGTCGCAAAGGGAATAGAAGTGTGACATGTTGTACATGTTCGCCAACTGGCTTCATTGTCTACCTGGTGGTTGGCACGCCTTGCTAGAGGCCGCTACCAGCCGAGTAGGCCGGAGGTGATCTGGCCTGCGACCAAGCCGACTCGAACCTAAGGGGTCGCACGCTTAAGGGAAGGAATCCGTGAGGCCGAAACCGACTCCACGAGTTAGATCTGATCCTACTCGGACTCGGATCTAGGCCGAACAGACTTTGGGCTTTAGGATACATGCGAGGCCCAAGTGTTGAGCCAGCGACGGATGCCTATATATAGTGGAGGTGCGACACACTCATTTTGGGGTCGCTTCGGCACTGTCATTAGGGATTTGCATGTGTTGCAATTAGCCACCTCCACTCGTCGCCGGCTGTGTGATCATACCTAGCAGTCCGTCGCACGGTGTTCCTCCTGCACGCGCGGATACCGTTAAAGGCAGTGACTTGCGCCTCTTCGGCGAACCTGTTCATGGGATCAGATCGGCTACATGGTAGATCGAGGAGGAGACGACTCCTGAGAAGCACTGCCCCGACTCTACTTCCGCTGCACGACACTGCGCGTCTAGTGGTAATGATCTGTGATCCATCTCTCGTAACATGTTCCTGATTCTGCGGGTAGAATTTTTTAATTTGCAGTCGACGCATCCTACCATAGAACCCAACATGACCACCCTAGAATTTTTCCACCACCCCACTTAGATATACTTTGGCCCATAAGAAAACTACTACCTCCGTCCTGGTTTATCAATCCCTTTGTATTTTGTGCCAAATTTTGAGCATAGATTTGACTAGCAAAATATTAATGCATGTCACAAAAATTATGTTGTTTGATTCATACTTGAATGTATTTTTCAACGATATTATTTTTGTTACATATAACTTACATTTTGTTAGTTAAATTTATGGTCAAAATATGACACAAAATACAAGTAGGACTAGTAAATTAGGACGTAGTACTAGGTAGTAGTGTTCAAGCCTACAGACAAGAAATAAAACAGCGCTCTACTAATTGTTCAAGCCCAAAGCGCATATGTGCCAGCTTGGTGGTTTGCTCATTGGCCCAATGTTCAATCAGTACCAGTTCGGTTTGCTTGAAACTGGAATAGTTTTCCTGTTACAGTGGTACGGCAACGTCGTTCCCTATCTCTAAAGTCCACAAGGCAACAGGAGATCATGACCAGGCCAATTAGAGCAGGCGGCCGGCGGCGTGCGATGTGTCCAATGGCAAACGGGCGACGCTGGCATTCGGAGCCATGGAGGTAGAGGCGCCGACGGTTTGCGGCAGCTCTGACGCCGATGTGTAAGTGCAAACCTGCTCTCTCTTTTTTCTGAACTTAGTGCAAACCTGCTCTCTAATCCAAGGCTGGGGCAAGGTTTCTGAAAAAACAATGAAATGTTTTTTACGGGAAAAAATTCTCAAATGTTTTAGCCTTGTATCAATTGATTATGATTTGTTTAAATTGAGACTAAACACTAATATGTTGGCCTGTTGCATTTGGGGGGTGGGGGGATGTGTCCGTTGAACCACCCCGACTTTAAACCCTAGCCACGGCACTGCTTGATGTGATGGGTTATTGAAGACATCGATAACAATCAAAACTGCCATTGCAATGGTTTCCTTATCTGCATCATGTCGAACATCTTGAAAGAAACGAATCGCCACATCTTCAATGACACGACAATGACCTCATAGAGGTCAGAATGTCACACAGAGGGCCATGACTCTGCGGCCAAGAGTTATCCAGAACCATGAGTAGTTAGCAGGCGTGTCGTGTCTTGTTTTGGGGTTCCGGCTTCTCCCTGTTTGTTGCAAACAGGCGAGCATGCACATGTCTTTTTTCCCCCTACTTGACAAAAAATGGCAAAAAGGAAAAAACCTTACCGGAGTCCGTACTCCGTAGAACATCCATGCAGCGAAAGAGAGCACGGGCGATGTCGTTGTGCTTATCCGATGGCAGCTGCCTGGTACTCCCAAGAGTATATCCCAAGCCACCGCTGCATGCCTATCTTGGTTTCCAAACGAGACGGGGAAGGTATGGCTGTGTGTAGCCGGCAGGCGGCAGGCACCTGGGAGCTGGGAGCCATCACATGCAACGAGGCAGAGCATGCGCGGTAGGACGTGAGAGCCCGGCGGCGAGCCAGCCAGCCAGCCAGCACGCGGTGCAGCATGCATACGCGCGCCCGAGCCAGAGGATCCGCAGCGAGATCTCATACACTAGCCAGGCAACAGGCCACAGCAAGCAGCGAGCGAGCCGAGCGAGCGGTCGTCGGGGGAGGGAGCACGGCAGTGGGCGGCTAGCCTATCGTACCGCAAGAAAAGGGAAATCCAAACCAGCGCGGCGCGCTGGGCGGGCGGGGGGGGGCGGGCGATCGCTGAGTCAGTCAGGCCCGTGCTGCCGCTGCGATCACCATCATTTCGCCCTCCCCTTTCTCTCTGTTGTTTATTGCGGGAACTGGCATGGATCGGCGTGGTCCTGGTACTTGCGCGCGCACGTACACCCGCTTTCCCTGCCCACCCCCACTGTGCCCATCCCCGCGTCCGCGTCCGCGGCCGTCCACTTCGGGGTCGGCCCGCCCGGCCCGGCGGTGCACCCTCGGTCTCCCCCGCTTTTCCACGCTGACACACACCACCCTGCCCGCACGTTACCCGCTTAAATCACCACCACCGCTCCTATCCATGACCTTGCTTCGATCAAGGTGACAAGGTCTCCGCTGGACAGCTAGGCCAGAGAAAAGGTTTTTGTTGGACGCACGGATGGGATTATACTTGTATTGTACTGTAGCGGTACATGCGTTGGACGTACGTACTTTCTTGTCGACGAGCGCACCTGCATGCGCCTGGTACAGCCCGTGTTTGTCTCGACGCAAAAAAAGAAAAACAGTACATGTTCGTCCTACGTACGTACGTGCGTGCGTCCTTGACTCGATCGACAAGCTTCTTCTCCTGCCCGGCCGACCACGGACGCGGTAGGTGCACGGCGTTTATACATGGGCGTGAATGCACCAGCTTGTGCTGCATCGCTATCACGTGTGGCCCGTGCTATGCGCTACGCCATACGCCTACGCTAGACTTCAATTCTCGGCCCTCGCGCAAGCGACGTGGGCTACAAGTTAAATCCGTTGATTAACCACGTACGGGACGGGATGATGGATGGGGGTTTCCGGCTTTGGCATGCCGCTGATCCGCACCTAGCAGTACGTCGCACGCAGTCCGGACGTCCTTGTCCATTCTTTTGTTACTACCCTGACATCATCCCGCTTGATCTCTTCTCGTCGTTCAATGTTGTAGGATTATTACAGTTATGTCAGTATCAAAGGAACCGTAAAAAAAACGTACTTTATATCAAAGGAGACAAGCTGCTTAATAAAAAAAATATGAGACGCCCAATGATACACTACCATAGACAGCTAGCTTTTTTTTTTTGAACAACAAAAGATGCACAAAGCGCTAAACTTTCCATTCAGCTCAGTTCAATAGCAACGTACAGCATGGATTACAAAGCCCTCAAACTGGAAATTAGAGAGGAGAGAAACTACAGGGCAAGTAATGTTCCTATGAGCTGAAGCAAAACAACATATGTCAGGTTGTACATTTGATGTAAGAATCTGATGAGCGACACTATGAGCAATTCCATTAACACTAGTAGAAAAAGGGTCAAATGTGAAGCACATTAGTGCCGATTTGAATTTGAGCCGGCACTAATATAACCATTAGTGCCGGTTCCAACGGCTAGGCGGGCGGGCATCATTAGTACCGGTTCGTGGGTAACCTTTAGTACCGGTTCATGCCACGAACCGGTACTAATGAGGTTGTGTCAGGCTATGGTCCGTCTGGGGCCCCACGAAGACCTTTAGTACCGGTTCATGCCATGAACCGGTACTAGAGTTTTTTTGTAAGCTGATTTTTAGTCCCACCTTACCAAGAAAGATGCAGTATGAGCTGGTTTATAAGCCGTGAGTGCACAGACAATGACGAAGAGTTGCAATGCTCACCTACATGTTGATTAGCTTCAAGCCTTGCGAAATAGCATAGATGCACTGAGCTATGTGCAGGGCAGTCCACACTATTCGAAATGGCTTGAAGCAAATTAACCAGCATTGCACCTCTTTTTTATTTTTTAATAAACTTTTGAAGCATTCAAAGCGACGTCATCAATTTTCAACATGTTCTGACATCATTTGTTGTTTTTCGGTCATTTACCTAATTGTTTAGAGAGCTAAATGACGTGTAAAATTAAAAATCACTACAAAATGAATCCTGAAAATGTTGAAACTTGGCATGGTATCATCATATCACCCGCATAGCATGCGCGAAAGAGTATAGAGGGTCACGGCAAAAACTGGACACATTCGTGTACAAACTGGACAAACTCTTTCAGAGTATCAGGGTTTCAGACGAGAACTCATCTGTTACATGGCCACTTCAATGTTTTTTAAACTTATTTGAACTCCGGACTTCTTTTGTGTTTCAGTATGCAGCATTCAAAGCGACGTCATCAATTTCCAACATGTTCTGACATCATTTGTTGTTTTTCGGTCATTTACCTAATTGTTTAGAGAGCTAAATGACCGTGAAATTGAAAATCACTACAAAATGAATCCTGAAAATGTTGAAACTTGGCATGGTATCATCATATCACCCGCATAGCATGCGCGAAAGAGTAGAGAGGGTCACTGCAAAAACTGGACGCACTTCGTGTACAAACTGGACAAACTCTTTCAGAGTATCAGGGTTTCGGACGAGAACTCATCTGTTACACGGCCACTTCAATGTTTTTTAAACTTATTTGAACTCCGGACTTCTTTTGTGTTTCAGTATGCAGCATTCAAAGCGACGTCATCAATTTCCAACATGTTCTGACATCATTTGTTGTTTTTCGGTCATTTACCTAATTGTTTAGAGAGCTAAATGACCGTGAAAATCGAAAATCACTACAAAATGAATCCTGAAAATGTTGAAACTTGGCATGGTATCATCATACACCCGCATAGCATGCGCGAAAGAGTAGAGAGGGTCACGGCAAAAACTGGACGCACTTCGTGTACAAACTGGACAAACTCTTTCGGAGTATCAGGGTTTCGGACGAGAACTCATCTGTTACACGGCCACTTCAATGTTTTTTAAACTTATTTGAAACTCCGACTTCTTTTGTGTTCAGTATGCAGCATTCAAAGCGACGTCATCAATTTCCAACATGTTCTGACACATTTGTTGTTTTTCAGTCATTTACCTAATTGTTTAGAGAGCTAAATGACCGTGAAATTGAAAATCACTACAAAATGAACTATGAAAATGTTGAAACTTGGCATGGTATCATCATTTCACCCGCATAGCATGTGCGAAAGAGTAGAGAGGGTCACGGCAAAAACTGGACGCACTTCGTGTACAAACTGGACAATCTCTTTCGGAGTATCAGGGTTTCGGACGAGAACTCATCTTTACACGGCCACTTTAATGTTTTTTACACTTATTTGAACTCCGGACTTCTTTTGTGTTCAGTATGCAGCATTCAAAGCGACGTCATCAATTTCCAACATGTTCTGACATCATTTGTTGTTTTTCGGTCATTCACTTAATTGTTTTAGAGAGCTAAATGACCGTGAAATTGAAAATTACTACAAAATGAATCCTGAAAATGTTGAAACTTGGCATGGTATCATCATATCACCCGCATAGCATGCGCGAAAGAGTAGAGAGGGTCACGGCAAAAACTGGACGCACTTCGTGTACAAACTGGACAAACTCTTCCGGGGTATCAGGGTTTCGGACGAGAACTCATCTGTTACACGGGCAATTCAATGTTTTTCAAACTTATTTGAACTCCGGACTTCTTTTGTGTTCGGTATGCAGCATTCAAAGCGACGTCATCAATTTCCAACATGTTCTAACATCATTTGTTGTTTTTCGGTCATTTACCTAATTGTTTAGAGAGCTAAATGACCGTGAAATTGAAAATCACTACAAAATGAATCCTGAAAATGTTGAAACATGGCATGGTATCATCATATCACCCGCATAGCATGCGCGAAAGAGTAGAGAGGGTCACGGCAAAAACTAGACGCACTTCATGTACAAACTGGACAAACTCTTTCGGAGTATCAGGGGTTCGGACGAGAACTCATCTGTTACACGGCCACTTCAATGTTTTTTAAACTTATTTGAACTCCGGACATCTTTTATGTTCAGTATGCAGCATTTAAAGCGACTCATCAATTTCCAACATGTTCTGACATCATTTGTTGTTTTTCGGTCATTTACCTAATTGTTTAGAGAGCTAAATGACCGTGAAATTGAAAATCACTACAAAATGAATCCTGAAAATGTTGAAACTTGGCATGGTATCATCATATCACCCGCATAGCATGCGCGAAAGAGTAGAGAGGGTCACGGCAAAAACTGGACGCACTTCGTGTACAAACTGGACAAACTCTTTTCAGAGTATCAGGTTTCGGAACAAGAACTCATCTGTTACATGGCACTCAATGTTTTTTAAACTTATTTGAACTCCGGACTTCTTTTGTGTTCAGTATGCAGCATTCAAAGCGACGTCATCAATTTCCAACATGTTCTGACATCATTTGTTGTTTCGGTCATTACCTAAATGTTAGAGGCCTTAAATGACCGTGAAATTGAAATCACTTACAAAATGAATCCTGAAAATGTTGAAAACTTGGCATGGTATCATCATATCACCCGCATAGCATGCGCGAAAGAGTAGAGAGGTGACGGCAAAAACTGGACGCACTTCGGTGTTACAAACACTGACAAACTCTTTCCGAGTAGAGTTATCAGGGTTCGGACGAGAACTCATCTGTTACATGGCCATTTCAATGTTTTTTAAACTTATTTGAACTCCGGACTTCTTTTGTGTTTAGTATGCAGCATTTAAAGCGACGTCATCAATTTCCAACATGTTCTGACATCATTTGTTGTTTTTCGGTCATTTACCTAATTGTTTAGAGAGCTAAATGACCGTGAAATTGAAAATCACTACAAAATGAATCCTGAAAATGTTGAAACTTGGCATGGTATCATCATATCACCCGCATAGCATGCGCGAAAGAGTAGAGAGGGTCACGGCAAAAACTGGACGCACTTCGTGTACAAATTGGACATACTCTTTCGGAGTATCAGGGTTTCGGACGAGAACTCATCTGTTACACGGCCACTTCAATGTTTTTTAAACTTATTTGAACTCCGGACTTCTTTTGTGTTCAGTATGCAGCATTCAAAGCGACATCATCAATTTCCAACATGTTCTGACATCATGTGTTTTTCGGTCATTTACCTAATTGTTTAGAGAGCTAAAGACCGTGAAATGAAAATCACTACAAAATGACCTGAAAATGTGAAACTTGGCATGGTATCATGATATCACCCGCATAGCATGCGCGAAAGGTAGAGAGGGTCACGACAAAACTGACGCACTTCGTGTACAAACTGGACAACTCTTTCGGAGTATCAGGGTTCGGGAGAACTCATCTGTTACATGGCCACTTCAATGTTTTTTAACTTATTTGAACTCGGACTTCTTTGTGTTCAGTATGCAGCATCAAATCGACGTCATCAATTTCAACATGTTCTGACATCATTTGTTGTTTTTCGATCATTTACCCTAATTGTTCAGTATCCATTCATTTAATTTTCAAGAAGGAAAATAAATATAAGAAAAGAAATAATGCAGAAAATAAAAAAACTATACAAAAAAAATTACTCAAAAATAAATAGTAGAAAATAAATAATGCCAGGAAAAGAACAAATTATATAAAAAACTACTCCAAAAATAAAAATAGAAGAAAATAAATAATGCAGAAAAGAAAAAACTATATAAAAAATTTGGTGGCGCGCTGCCCAGTGGGCCCTGCCAGACCTAGGGGTGCAAAAATGCAGGGGCCCCCAGCAAAGAAGGGCCAGCAGGGCTCACAAGGGCAGCGCGCCCTAATAATTAGGCCAGAAGCCTGCTATATAGAGGAGTTCGGAAGAGGTAGCCGCAGCTGGGTTTATTAACCAGTGCGGCTGCCCTTCGCCCGGCTAGTGGGACTAAACTTTGGGGTGGCAGCGCGAGCCTTTAGTACCGGTGGAACCACCAACCGTACTAAAGGCCTTTCCTATATATACAACACTTACGAAATTTAGTTAGATCCCCACTTTCTTTCGTCCTCAACCTCTCGCGCGCCGCTCGAAACCGTCTCGCCGCCCGTCGCCCGTCGTCCGTCGTCGTCGTCGCTATCCCCGCCGCCGCCCATCGTCGTTCGCCGTCTCGCGCCGCTGCCCCGAACGCCGCGCGCGCCGTCTGTTCGTTCGTCTTCGCCGCGGTCCCGTACGTCTCTCGCTCTCGCGTATACCCGCCGCGCCGCCGTCCGTCGTCGTCGCACCCGCCCGTATGACTTCAAATCCTGATACCTTAACATGAAGATTTTTTTTATGTCTTCAATTAAGGATTCAGATCGAGTCATTTCAGCACCCAACAGATAATCGCTTTTGTCTAACCGTTTTTGAATATGTTCCATGGCTTTCTGTTGTTCAGTTGCAATTTTAGCAAGTGTTTTGTAGCTTGGTCTTGAACCACAATCAGAGTCATCGTCACTAGATGTTTGATAGTGGGTAGTGCGTGTGTTTACCTTGGCACCGCGTGCCATGAAACAGTAGGGAGAGCCGAGTAGTCCTTGTCATTGCCATCGGTGTCGGTGATGAAGTCATTGTCAGTTGTTTGAAGATGGACTTGGCAACGTTATGCTGTAGCCAGACTTGCGACGCCTGAATCGGACTCCCTCTCAGACTCCACCTCCGCGCCTCCTCAGAAGCAGACTCCTCCTCTGAATCCATTTCCTTGCCAACAAACGCACCGTTGCCTTGCCAGAAGAGCTCTCTTGTGTGATGAAGGACTTTGAGGAAGACTTGGAAGAAGACTTGAGTATTTCTTCTTCTTCTGTCGTCAGAGTCTTATCCTGCTCTTCTTCTTCTTTTTGTTCTCATGTCCCCACTGTGGACACTCAGAGATTGAAGTGGCCAAGTTCTTGCACTTGTGACATGTTTTCTTCTTGTAGTCATGAGAAGAAGCTTCATCATTTCCTTGAGCTTGATCGGGGAAGACTTTTCTGAAGGCCTTTCTTCTTGGTGAATTTTTGGAACTTCTTGACCAAGCATAGCAAAGTTCCCTTCCAATGTCTTCAGGATCATCAGAACTGCTGTCAGATTTCTTCTTCAGAATGAGGAGAACAGCTTTTGCCTTCAGGCACGAGTTCGCCCATAGTTTGGACCGTAGATATCTCTTTTCTCAGAAAGCTGAAACTCATGGTGTTTGAGCCTCTCAAGTAATGTCAGACGGATCGAGTATCTTTGAAATCAGGACGTTCTTGAATCATCGGGGCCTAGGGTGTCAAACGAAACTATCAAGTGATCTCCAGTAGTGTCTTTACGACTCATGTTGGTGATCTCCAGTAGCGCCGAGCTTGAAGCTCATTTGTGATGTCAGTGAGTCGGTCAAATGTTAGCTGACATTCTCATTGTCATTTTCGCTTGAAAGCGGTTGAAGAGGTGCGAAAGGACACTGATTCTCTGATCTCTCTGGGTTGAGACGCTTCATTGACCTTGGAAGAGCCAGTCCCAGACCAATCTTAGATGTTTTAAGCACTCACACGCCATATTGTCCTTTGGTCAGAAGACCACAGATGATATTCTTGCAGTAGAGTCCAGTTGAACGAAAATTTTCCTTGACATCGGCCAGCAGTTGACACCTTCTCCAGCCTTGGAACGCCATTCTCGACGACATACCATAAGGGACGTCAATGGCTTCAAGATGCATATGAAGCATTCTTATTCTTCTAGTAGGGATATCAGTTCCATCAAAGACGGGGCACGCAACGGAGACTTAATTATCCCTGCAGTCGACCATAGCTAAAAACTCCAGGGTTAAAACCGAATCACACAAGAATAAGGGAGAACCTTGCTCTGATACCCCAATTGAAAGTGTGTTATATAGACTAGAGGGGGTGAATAGGCGATTTTTATGAAAGTCTTCAATACGTGGAAGTTATGAAGACCAAACGATAGAAATGAACCTTATTACCCTTGCAGCGAAGTAGACTTACACTAGGCAAGCCATAGTTCAAGTTCAATAGAGTGAGAGCACAATGACTTAATAGCATAATGAGTAAGGATCAGGTAGGAAGATTATTATGAAGCCATTACAGAACACGCAGGTCACTCAGTGAAGACAAAAGATAGTTCAAACATACAATGACTTCACAAGGAGTAACAGTAAGTAAAGGGAAGGGAAGATGAAACCAGTGACCTCATTGAAGACAATGATTTGTTGGCACCATTCCAGTTGCATTGTGTACGTCTGGTTAGGGCGGCTAGGATTTAACCTTAGGACACACAGTCCCGGACACCCAGTTCCTGAACACGCAGCCTCAGGAACCAACCCAGTCCCTCACCGTATTTCCCCTTGAGCTAAGTCACACAGACCTCGCCCAATCCACTCTTGTAAGTCTTCAAGGTAGACTCCCAAACCTTCACATACTTCGTTCACCCGGTATAATCCACAATGTCTCTTGGATGCTTCAGAACGCGACGCCTTACCGGCTGGAGGATGCACAAGTTCCTCAAGTGTAATAAGTCTTCAGGATCACACAGACAAGAAGACTTTAAGTGATGCCTAATTCTCTTCGGCTCTGGTGGTTTAGGGCTTTATCCTCGCAAGGAATTCTCTCTCAAAGGCTTCGAGGTGGGTTGCTCTCAAACGACAAAAGCCGTACTCTCAATCTGATCAGCCAACCGTTTATGGTTGTAGGGGGTGGGCTATTTATAGCCACTTGGCAACCCGACCTGATTTGTCCGAAATGACCCTGGGTCACTAAGGAACTGACACGTGTTCCAACGGTCAGATTTCAAACTCACACGGCAACTTTACTTGGGCTACAAGCAAAGCTGACTTGTCCGACTCTGGACAAGATTCGCTCTCATAGTCTTCACTCGAAGACATAGGTTTTGGTTAGGCATCACTTCAGTCATTCTAACTGGTTCTCTTGGACCCCACTTAACAGTACGGTGGTTCCTATGACTCAACACAAAAGAAAGAGAACTACGAAAGATCTAAGTCTTCGAGCTCCATAGGCTTCATGTGGTGTCTTCTCTTGTCATAGTCTTCAATGTGAATATCTTCATATACCACCTTTGACTTCAATGTCTTCATACATTTTTAGGGGTTATCTCTGGTAGGAAAACCGAATCAATGAGGGACTTCTACCTGTGTTATCCTGCAATTCTCACAAACACATTAGTCCCTCAACTAGGTTTGTCGTCAATACTCCAAAACCAACTAGGGGTGGCACTAGATGCACCTACAATCTCCCCCTTTTTGGTGATTGATGACAAACTAGTTGAAGTTTTCAACGGGGAATATAATCTGTGGAATTGTAAAGGATAAGGAATTGTCTTCATAAGTTGCAAGGGCTCCCCCTGAAGATGTGCATATAAGTAATTTGCTTTTGGAATGCAAATGCACATGGCAGGTTGTACTTGTGGAGATCCACTTCAACTTATGATGACAATCCACTATGCATGTGAAAGTATATGAAGATAATGACATGCATAATGGAAAATGGACGTCTGCAGAATGATCTAAGTGCGGAATTTATCGTCGCACATGCAGAATTTATCATCGCAAAACAAGGTGGCAGATAAGTAGCAGACGACCATCGAGTTTAAGTGTTACAACTCAAAGAACCAAATGTAGCAAAACGAGAGTTGTAAGCACGAAGCAAAATATAAAGCACCCGCCCATATGGACCCGCTTGAAGACTATCAACCTCATATGCTTCTCCCCCTTTTGTCAGTAAGGACCAAAAAGGTTTGAAGACATAGAGCATCTACTCGTTCCCATGAGGAGTAGGTGAAGTAGCAGGGTCGTTGGTGGTGTTTGGCGGTGCTGAAGAGCTTGGAGCGAGTCGAAGCGTGCTGAAGGAGGTGGCGGTGAAGTAGCATCGTCTTCATCCTCGATGACTCTGGCAGTCACAGTTGCAGCAAAGGAAGAGAACTCAGAGTCTTCAAGGGATGGAGTTCATCGCAGCACAGCCCTTCGAGGAGGTGTGGAGTCAAACTTGAAATGCTCAGTGAAGCCATCCTCTTGAAGATCATCTTCAGAACACATCATCGTTAGCCCTTTCCATGTGCGGCGAGAGGTTTCATGGGTAACAAAAGCATTCTTGGTGGCAAGATTGCGAATGCGATTAACATCCACCAAGAGGCTTTGCATCTGACGCTTTAGCCAGTCACGATGCCTATCCTGTTTCTGATGAAGAGTCACAAGAAGCTCTCGGTTGTTGAGAACACGAGTGCGCTTCTTGGGTCGTGGAGCAGTTGTACTATCAGTGGCTTCAGTGGAAGCAGGATGTGGTGCACGTGTAGTGCCAGCCAAAGGATACACACGAGTGACTGCTTCAACTCCTTCAATGTTCTGAGAGAAACTCTGATGCTCTGCATTCTGAAGACTCAGAGGTTCTTTGGCAGGCTCAAGATAGATGGCTTCAATAGACATATCCACATCAGGCAGAAAAATCCGATGATTGCGAGCAGATGGCTGATATGAGATGGCGGAGTGAAGTTTGATCAGCCGCATTACCCATGGGGCGTAGAACTTCAAGCCAAACAGATCAGAGCCTGATGCAGCAAGTTGGCGAATGAATAAGTCCTGTGCATTGAAGCATTTTCCATGAAGAATATAGAAGACCAAAGTCTTCATTGCACCCTCAAGCTTGGCATTTGGAGAGTGCCCTTTGATGGGCCAGAGAGTTCGCCTGATGATGTGATAGATGGTTCTTGGCAGATACTCAAGGTCTTCAACAAAGAACTCTGTGGGATAAGCAGCATCTTGGGGCAATGGCTTCATCATGATGAGCATCTGACTCATATCAGGTTCAGGCTTCTGAAAGATGCTCTCAATAGCTTCACTATGAAGCTGACAGCCATGCTCGTAGAGATCGCCAGGAGTGGGCAAACCAGTGAGCTCAATGATGTCAAATGCATTGGCTTCATGATGAACGTTTCCTGTCATCCACTCCAGGACCCAAGTCTTCGGATCTCTGCTGTACCCGCGGATGTGAAGTGTGGCATAGAATTGGAGCAGCAACTCTTCATTCCAATGCTCTTGGTCAGTAATGAACGACAGCAGTCCAACTTCCTTGAAGCAATCCAAAGCTTCTTCCAGACAGGGCAGACCAATTATAGCTTCAATGTCAAGGCGCTTGTGTGGGAAGATGCGACCTTGGTTGTAAAGAATGCATGAGTAATAGCTTCGTTGCGGATAGCTTCAGAACCGATCAGATGATATCCTTTCCCTTGAGTAGGGGTTCCTGGAGCTATCGAAGAATGTGTTGTCTGCTCTGAAGCCATTGATATTGAAGGAGCCAGGTGTTGATGCAGGACCTGGGAACCTTGGCAATCTTGGGATTGGCTTCTGTACCTGAGGCCTGTGCTCAACATGATAGTCGAACTAGGGACCGGCAGCAGACTCAGAAACAGAAATGGCGGGATCAGTGGCTTCGCTGTCTTCTGATGCTTTTGTTGGGGAGGGACAGGGGACATTAGCTTCATTGGTGGTTGTGGCAGCCGTAAGATTTTCAAGCACGTTCTCCTTGAGAACTGCTTCTTTGTGGGACAGGGGAGTGGCAACTTGGGGGACTTCTTCTTCCGCGGCTGATGCAGCCGGAATGTCTTCAGCAGAGACTTGAGGCCTTGGACCTTTGCGAAGCCTGCGCAACGCAGGTGACGCCTGTGGAGTTGGAGTTGGCTGGGCCTCAAGGTCTTCTTCCTCTTGTGGGCGATCCGCCCATGAAGCATTCTGTGCAATTGGCGTCAGTGGACGACCAATGCTGATGAGTTCATTGTTCTCGACCTAAGGAAGGACTGCACCATCTTCTACATGGTCATGTTGACCAATGTCTTCAGCAGCGATGGGATCAGCTGCTGGAAAGTCTTCAGCTTCATGAGCCTCTGGAAGCAGGCTCATGGATTGTCAGTTGACGTTCAGCGTCAGGATAAACCATAGAAATAGGTTCAACTATCAAAGGCTCTGTGGGAGCAGCCCGATCTTTCTTGGTCTTCCTCTTCTTCTTGGAGGGGGCAGTAGGAGAGGCTTCAGGATGTTTCCTCTTCCTGGCTTCAGCCTCAGCAGTCCTCGTCTTCTTGAGCTCTGAAGCGGTTGACCGGCTTTTTGGCTTCGAGCCAGTCATTCTTGTTGGGAAGACAATAGGAACTGCTTCCTGCCTTGGTGCGTCGGGTTCAGCCGTAGCAGGCTTCTTCTTCTTCTTTGCGGCCATCCTGGGGTCGATGCCAGGACGCCCAAGGGCCTTGCGCTTCTCAGCCTCATTGTAGGCTTGCACACATCTGTCAGCCAGAGCCTTCATGCGCTCACGCGAACCCTGAGCTTCTGCACGTTTCTTCAGAAAGGCTTCCTTGAGCTCGTGCATCATGATCTTGAAGTTCTTCACTTCTTGCACACTGAGCTTGGCCATATGCTTCTTGAACTGAGCCTTTTCATAGTCAATCTTTTGCTTCAGTTCAACAATGCGCTGGGCGACAGCTAGCTCTGAAGCAATGGCGCCTTGGAAGGCGACACTGAGGCCAATGGGTAGTTGCAGATCTTCAAAGCTGATGTTTGGCGTGTCAAACCACTCGTCAATGAAGTTGTGGATGATGGTTACATCAAAGAGAGGCAGATCATTGAAGATTTCTGCTTCTTCTTTGCTCTTGATGAGTTGCTCAAGAGCGTCATCTGCAAGATCTTCATCACTTGACAGATCAATGGCATCATTGCGCAGAATGGCAGCAGCTGTTAGCTCTTGGCCGGTGTGTGGCAGAGGCATCTTGACCTTCTGGGGCTTGGAGATGCGTGATAAATCTTCGACTGCACACTGTCTTCAGGAGGTGCAGTTGCCAGTGGCTTTCGCCCGTGAGATTTTTGGTGAAGGGGCAGGCTTTGAAGCTTTAGGCTTCTTCAACTTCTTTGGCTTCGGCGCTGCAGGCGCTTCATCTGATTCAGCGTCAGCTGCAGGCTCATTCACTGCAGTCCCTTGAACCAAGATATGGGTGATGAGGCCTTCAAGGTTGTAGAAAGGACCGATGACATTGGGTTCTGCATCTCGTGTGCCATCAGCCCTTGGAGCTGAGGGACCAGGGTTGAAGTCTAGTCCCAATGTCTTCTTGTTTTGCTTCGCTGAGTTCTGGGCAAACTGGAAGTTGCGCTTGAACAGATTGTCGTCACGACACCATAGTAGTGACGATGGGTGTGCATCAGCAGGCTGTGGCCCACGGACCATGCAGGGATAGAAGCCTTGTTCAATGGCTTCATCTCTGGACCTGGGTAGAAGATTCTTGTATAGGATGTCTCCCCACGGTCTCTTGATGGCGTTTTTCTCAGCATATTCCTGGGTTACAAATCGGTATTTGAACCATTGTTCTGCCCAATATCTTCGAATCCATTGGATTCGGGTCTTGCGCTGATTGTAATCCTCTTCAGGATCTGTCTTGTACAGTTCTGAGAGGTCATCTGGCAGATCTCTGGATGTTTCTCCACGACGCTTTCTGCCACCCTTCCTTGCTGATTTCTCTGAAGCCATGAACTTTAAACTGAAAGGCTTCAACACGTTCAAAGGCTTCAAAGGTTTTCGCTTGCTGGACAAACAGGAACTGGCTTCGGGAGAATTTATGTGATGCTGTAAGAATTCTGCAAATGAATGCAGACTATGAGAACCAAAGGATTCTCCCACGGACATGTACCTGTGACAGCATTAAGGTGCGAGGGAAGGGGAAGAGGTCATATGCATTCTCAGAAGATTTTGAAGATAAATCAGTTTAGAAGACATTGACCTCATCGTGCGAAGACATTCACTCATAGATAAGGAGTTGGTTCCAGATTTGTACGAATCCACAGATCAGTACAAGTGAGGAATCTAACTACTTTGTGAAGCATAAGTGAATATACTAGGCATGTTATGAGATGCAGTATGAGAGAGATCTAACTTGTGTGAATAGAAACTGCTTGTGGTAGAAAGTGACAAATCCATAGGATCAACGGTGCTGTAAAAAGGAAGTTTTATTTACCACACTAAGAACTGCTAGACGGAGTGGAAGATGAGGCCGAGCAGTTCGATCTTCCGTGCCCTAACTTGGCGACGGAGGACACCTACGGCGACGGCGGAGAGGACGATGTCCGCGTCGGCGTGAAGACGGCGTCGGAGAGGTTGCGGCAGCGAAGCGCTTCGTCGCCGGCGTCGTCGAGGGCTAGCGGTGGCGCTAGGGTTCGTGCGAGAGTGGAAGAAGAGATAATGACCGCTGTGAAGTGTGTATTTATAGGTACAGGGCGGCACTGCTTATTACACAGGTGCCCCTGGCGATTCGCATCTGAGGAACACGTGGCCATTATGCGGAATTTTGGGGTTTGTTCCACGTCCCACGCACGCCTGGATTGTCGGGTGGTCGTTCCTACTTCTCCGGGTTTCATGTGGAGGAATGAGCATTGAAAACGGACTTAATGGTTGTCTCTGTATCTTCTGCTGACAAGGACGCAGAGAAGACATTCGACAGTTTCAATAGAATGCATATGATTTGGAGAGATAGAATTTGAGATAGAAAGCATAGAGAGGTTAGGGTCCGATCACATTCACTTAGTTCAAAAGATTCAACAATGAAGACATAGCTATAAGTGAATGCTGTAGAGGACAGAACACTAATATATATATATATATCTATATAATCAACATAGTGAAGATAATCATGAAGATATGTTGAGATCGAAGCCAAACCAAATGTGAAGACATTGCAAGGTAACGCCATGAGTGAAACACTTCAAAATAGAACGATTTGGTGGTGGCGTTACCCACCGTATAGGAAGTATTAGACCCAGACACGGCGCACAATTATCGTGGCGCTCTGAAGTCAAATTCCACATTAATGTATTCACACTTAGAATGTATGTCTTCATTGATTGAAGATATACTTTACTTCGTGTGTTGCACATCTAAGTCATCAATATGCATAAGGGTTAGGATGTGTGCCTGATCACAGGACATTTGAGGATTCCAGGATATTTAGCTCACACCGTAACTTGCAAAATCTCTTCTCATCCAAGGGCTTGGTGAAGATATCTGCCAATTGCTCTTCAGTGTTGACGTGTATGATATCAATATCTTCCTTCACAACATGATCTCTGAGAAAGTGATGACGAATTTCAATGTGCTTTGTCTTCGAGTGCTGAACTGGGTTGTTGGCAATCTTGATGGCGCTTTCGTTGTCACAGTAAAGTGGCACTTGCTTCAGATGAATGCCATAGTCCTTGAGTGTTTGCTTCATCCACAGAAGCTGAGCGCAGCAAGATCCAGCAGCAATGTATTCAGATTCAGCAGTGGAGAGAGATACACAGTTCTGCTTCTTTGAAGACCAACATACAAGTGATCGTCCCAGAAAGTGACATGTGCCTGATGTAGACTTGCGATCAACTTTGTCACCAGCATAATCAGCATCCGAGAATCCAACCAGATCAAACTCTGAGCCCTTTGGATACCATAATCCTAGAGTTGGGGTGTGAGCCAAATATCGAAGAATTCGCTTCACAGCTAAGTGATGCGACTCCTTTGGTGCCGCTTGAAATCGAGCACACATGCAAACACTAAGCATAATATCTGGCCTAGATGCACATAGATAAAGTAAAGAACCAATCATGGAGCGGTATACCTTTTGATCGAACTCTTTACCATTGTCGTCGGGACCCAGATGATGTTTGGCTGGCATTGGTGTTGTGAAGCCTTTGCAGTCTTGCATACCAAACTTCTTCAGGCAATCTTTGAGATACTTCTCTTGAGATATGAAGATGCCGTTGCGTTGTTGTCGTATTTGAAGACCGAGGAAGAACTTCAGCTCTCCCATCATGGACATCTGATATTGCTCTTGCATCATATATCCAAACTCTTCACTGTACTTCTGATTGGTGCAGCCGAAGATAATGTCATCCACATATATTTGGCACACAAACAGTTCACCATCATATGTCTTCGTGAAGAGAGTGGGGTCTAGGGAACCAGGTATGAAGCCTTTGCTCTTCAGGAAGTATTTGAGTGTGTCATACCAGGCCCGAGGGGCTTGTTTGAGGCCATACAGTGCCTTGTTGAGCTTGTATACCATGTCAGGATGTTTTGGATCTTCAAAGCCAGGTGGTTGTGCAACATACACTTCTTCTTCAATCTTGCCATTGAGAAAGGCACTCTTCACATCCATTTGATATAGAAGTATGTTATGATGATTTGCATAGGCCAGCAGTATGCGTATGGCTTCAAGTCTAGCCACAGGAGCAAATGTTTCATCGAAGTCAATGCCTTCCACTTGAGTATATCCTTGAGCAACGAGACGAGCTTTGTTTCTGACAACTTGACCATGCTCATCTTGCTTGTTGCGGTATATCCATTTGGTGCCTATTATATTGTGCTTCCGTGGGATCAGGACGCTTAACCAGTTCCCATACATTATTCAGCTCAAACTGTTGAAGCTCTTCTTGCATAGCTTGAATCCATTCAGGTTCCATGAAGGCTTCTTCAACTTTCTTGGGTTCTGTTATTGAGACGAATGCGAAGTGCCCATAGAAATTTGCTAGCTGAGTTGCCCTTGAACGAGTGAGTGGACCAGGTGCATTGATGCTATCAATTATTCTTTCAATCTGCACTTCATTGGCAACGCGAGGATGTACAGGGCGAAGACTTTGCTCTTGCTGATCATTGTCGTTGTTAGAAGGAATGTCTTCAGGCTGAGCATTGTCTTCATGTTGATCAGGTGCTGAGATGATAAGTTCTTCTTCAGGATGAGCTTCAGAAGGTATAATTTCTCCAGTTCCCATTAGCTTGATTGATTCACTGGATGGAACTTCATCTAGCACATTTGGCAGTTGCTCTCTTTGTGAACCGTTGGTCTCATCGAACCGCACATCCACTGTTTCAACCACTTTGTAATGAAAGAGATTGAAGACTCTGTAGGAGTGCGAATCCTTTCCATATCCAAGCATAAAACCCTCATGTGCTTTTGGTGCAAACTTTGAGGTGTGATGTGGGTCCTTGATCCAGCACCTGGCGCCAAATACTCTGAAGTAACTGACATTTGGCTTCTTGCCAGTAAGGAGCTCATAAGATGTCTTGTTCAGAAGCTTGTGAAGATAAACACGATTGATTGTATGGCATGCAGTATCAATGGCTTCAGGCCAGAATTTTCTTGGAGTCTTGTATTCATCTAGCATCGTTCTGGCCATCTCAATGAGTGTTCTGTTCTTGCGTTCGACGTGCCATTCTGCTGTGGCGTGTACGGAGCGAGAATTCATGTGTGATGCCCAAGGTATCAAGATATGTATCAAGGCCAGTGTTCTTGAATTCAGTGCCATTGTCACTTCTGATGTGCTTTATCTTGGCGCCATAATTGTTCATAGCTCGATTGGCGAAGCGTCTGAAGACATCCTGCACTTCAGTCTTGTAAAGGATTATGTGCACCCAAGTATATCTAGAATAATCATCAACAATGACAAAGCCATAGAGGCAAGCAGTAGTAGTAAGAGTTGAGTAATGAGTGGGACCGAAAAGATCCATGTGAAGCAGTTCGAAGGGTCGAGTAGTGGTCATGATTGTCTTCGAGGGATGTTTGGCCCTCGTCATCTTCCTGCTTCACAGGCACCGCATAAGTGATCTTTCTTGAACTTGACGCCCTCGATGCCTATGACATGCTTCTTCTTTGCAAGGGTGTGGAGGTTCCTCATGCCAGCATGCCCTAGCCTCCGATGCCAGAGCCAGCATTCTGAAGCTTTTGCTAGAAGACATACGGCAAGCTGTGGTCCTGCTGAGAAATCTACCACGTACAAATCATCTTTCCGATACCCTTCAAACACTAGAGACTTGTCAGATTCCATTAGTACAAGGCAACGATATTTTCCAAATATTACGATCATGTTCAAATCGCAAAGCATTGAGACAGACATTAAGTTGAAGCCAAGGGATTCAACAAGCATGACTTTATCCATGTGTTGATCCCTTGAGATTAAGAGAGAGATTAGCCCAACCTTACTTTTACCAGTGTCAGCAAATGTGATGTGGCTCTTGTCGGATGGACGTAAGGTTGAGTCCATAAGAAGGCTTCTTTTGCCAGTCATGTGATTTGTACACCCACTATCAATAATCCATTCTGAAGACGCTGGTGTCGTACCCTACAGTGCAGTTAGGGGGATAAGCTTCACGAAGAGAATTGTGAAGCAAAAACATTTGACGAACCAGTGGGTTATGAAAGCTTAGATCCAGATTAGGACTAATAGGGAGAGTAGCAAGCGATTCAGGAACGAAGTACATAGTAAGACCATTCGGGCATTTGATCTTGCGCCCTACAAGATGTTTAAGGTCCCCAGCAATAGCGTCAGACGATTTTGGTTTTCTGCTGGAGACCTTTCCCTGCAAAAGAGAGTTAAGCTTTCTTAGCCACCCACATCTTCAAGGGTGGCGTAGAAGCAATAAGTCTAAGTGCAGCATCTGAGAACTTTGGCTTTGGAGCCCTAGCAAAAAGTCTTGCAGGCGGACAATAGTACTCATAAGAATAAGCAGAATAGTTCTTGGTCTTATGAACATGGCGGTTTGATGAACCGCTCTCATATTCATATGCCTGAGTATGGTTTCCCTGCAAAACATTTGCGTTAGTGCGACTCAGGTGAGTCCTCTGTCTGTATGAAGCCTTTGGACCGTATGAAGCCTTTGGTCTGAGGTTTGTCTTCTTCACGTGAGGTGTCATGATGACATTCACAGGAAGATTCTCCAGACACCTTTTCGGAACCCAGATCTTCTTCATAGGCGGTCCATTCCTGCAGTTAGTACCAATGTACCTAGCAAACACTTCACCATTCTGATTCTTAAACAGTTTATAGTTTGCATCAATGGATTCCTCAATGATAATGGGGTTAGCACAAGTGAACCCAGATAGAGTGGATGGATCTGCTGAAAATTCCTTTGCAGCAACCCATGTGGTTTTGGGGTACTGCTCAGGTTTCTAGTAAGAGCCATTAGCATTCATTTTCCTTACGAACCCAACACCCTCTTTCCTCGGGTTTCGGTTCAAAATCTGCTTTTTGAGGACATCACATAGTGTCTGATGCCCTTTAAGACTTTTGTACATCCCTATTTCAAGCAATGTCTTCAACCTAGCATTCTCATCAGCATTAGCAGTGGAATCCTCAGCAGAGGGGTTAGTTCCCACATCAACAGTTGAAGATATTGCAACAGTAGCAGCAGTAGAACATTCAGCAATAGTAGTAGCATTATCACGCTCAATGCATTTAAGACATGGTGGTTCAAATCCTTCCTGAGCGGAGCTGATCTGTTCGGCGCGAAGTGACTCGTTTTCCTTTTGAAGATTTTCATGAGCCGCTCTCAATTTCTCAAGATCTTGCTTCCTTTGAAGATAATCATAGGAAAGCTTTTCATGAGTTGTTGAGAGAGTTTCATGACGACTTTCAAGTTCCTCATACTTAACGTGAAGATTTTTTATGTCTTCAATTAAGGATTCAGATCGAGTCATTTCAGCACCTAACAGATCATCGCTTCTGTCCAACAGTTTTTGAATATGTTCCATAGCTTTCTGTTGTTCAGTTGCAATTTAGCAAGTGTTTTGTAGCTGGGTTTTGAACCACAATCAGAGTCAACGTCACTAGATGTTTGATAGTGAGTAGTGCGTGTGTTTACCTTGGCACCGCGTGCCATGAAGCAGTAGGTAGAAGCGGAGTAGTCCTTGTCATTTGCATCAGTATCGGTGATGAAGTCATTGTCTTTAGTGTTGAAGATGGACTTGGCAACGTATGATGTAGCCAGACTTGCGACGCCTGAATCGGACTCCTCCTCAGACTCCACCTCCGCCTCCTCAGAAGCGGACTCCTCCTCTGAATCCATTTCCTTGCCAACAAACGCACGTGCCTTGCCAGATGAGCTCTTCTTGTGTGATGAAGACTTTGAGGAAGACTTTGAGTATTTCTTCTTCTTATTGTCGTTAGAGTCATATTCGTTGCTCTTCCTCTTCTTTTTGTTCTCATTGTCCCACTGTGGACACTCAGAGATGAAGTGGACAGGTTTCTTGCACTCGTGACATGTTTTGTTCTTGTAGTCGTGAGCAGAAGCTTCATCATTCCTTGAGCTTGATCGGGAAGACTTTCTAAAACCTTTCTTCTTGGTGAATTTTTGGAACTTCTTCACAAGCATAGCAAGTTCCCTTCCAATGTCTTCAGGATCATCCGAACTGCTGTCAGATTCTTCTTCAGATGAGGAGACAACTTTTGCCTTCAAGGCACGAGTTCGCACATAGTTTGGACCATAGATATCTCTTTTCTCAGAAAGCTGAAACTCATGTGTGTTGAGCCTCTCAAGTATGTCAGACGGATCGAGTGTCTTGAAATCAGGACGTTCTTGAATCATCAGGGCTAGGGTGTCAAACGAACTATCAAGTGATCTCAGTAGTGTCTTGACGACTTCATGTTTGGTGATCTCAGTAGCGCCGAGGGCTTGAAGCTCATTTGTGATGTCAGTGAGTCGGTCAAATGTGAGCTGGACATTCTCATTGTCATTTCGCTTGAAGCTGTTGAAGAGGTTGCGAAGGACACTGATTCTTTGATCTCTCTGGGTTGAGACGCCTTCATTGACCTTGGAGAGCCAGTCCCAGACCAGCTTAGATGTTTCCAAAGCACTCACACGGCCATACTGTCCTTTGGTCAGATGACCACAGATGATATTCTTGGCAGTAGAGTCCAGTTGAACGAACTTCTTGACATCAGCAGCAGTGACACCTTCTCCAGCCTTGGGAACACCGTTCTTGACGACATACCATAGGTCGACGTCAATGGCTTCAAGATGCATGCACATCTTATTCTTCCAGTAGGGATATTCAGTTCCATCGAAGACGGGGCACGCAGCGGAGACTTTAATTATCCCTGCAGTCGACATAGCTAAAACTCCAGGTGGTTAAACCGAATCACACAGAACAAGGGAGCACCTTGCTCTGATAGCAATTGAAAGTGCGTTATATCGACTAGAGGGGGGGGTGAATAGGCGATTTTTATGAAAGTCTTCAAAACGTGGAAGTTATGAAGACAAACGATAGAAATAAACCTATTACCCTGCAGCGGAAGGTAGACTGCACTAGGCAAGCCATAGTCAAGTATTCAATAGAGTGAAAGCACAATGACTAATAGCAGCAATGTAGTAAGGATCAGGTAGGAAGATATTGTGAAGCCACACAGAACACGCAGTCACTCAGTGAAGACAAAAGATAGTGCGAACATACAATGACTTCACAAGGAGTAACAGTAAGTAAAGGGAAGGGAAGATGAAACCAGTGACTCGCTGAAGACAATGATTTGTTGGACCAGTTCCAGTTGCTGTGACAACTGTACGTCTGGTTAGGGAGGCTAGGTATTTAAACCTTAGGACACACAGTCCCGGACACCCAGTCCTGAACACGCAGCTCAGGACACCCAGTCCTCACCGTATTCCCCTTGAGCTAAGGTCACACAGACCTCGCCCAATCACTCTGGTAAGTCTTCAAGGTAGACTCCCAAACCTTCACAGACTTCATTCACCGGTAATCCACAATGTCTCTTGGATGCTCAGAACGCGACGCCTAACCGGCTGGAGGATGCACAGTCCTCAAGTGTAATAAGTCTTCAGATCACTCAGACAAGAAGACTTAAGTGATGCCTAATTCTCTTTGGCTCTGGGTGGTTAGGGCTTTATCCTCGCAAGGAATTCTCTCTCAAAGGCTTGGAGGTGGTTTGCTCTCAAACGACAAAAGCCGTACTCTGACTCTGAGCAGCCAACCGTTTATGGTTGTAGGGGGTGGGCTATTTATAGCCACTAGGCAACCCAACCTGATTTGTCCGAAATGACCCTAGGTCACTAAGGAACTGACACGTGTTCCAACGGTCAGATTTCAAGCACACACGGCAACTTTACTTGGGCTACAAGCAAAGCTGACTTATCCAACTATGGATAAGATTTGCTCTCATAGTCTTCACTCGAAGACATAGGGTTTTGGTTAAGCATCACTTCAGTCAATCTGACTGGTTCTCTTGGACCCCACTTAACAGTACGGTGGTTCCTATGACTCAACATAGAAGAAAGAGAACTACGAAAGATCTAAGTCTTCGAGCTCCATAGGCTTCATGTGATGTCTTCTCTTGTCATAGTCTTCAGTGTGAATATCTTCATATACCACCTTTGACTTCAATGTCTTCATACATTTTTAGGGGTCATCTCTGGTAGGAAAACCGAATCAATGAGGGACTTCTACCTGTGTTATCCTGCAATTCTCACAAACACATTAGTCCCTCAACTAGGTTTGTCATCAATACTCCAAAACCAACTAGGGGTGGCACTAGATGCACTTACACCTTCTCATCATAAACCGCCCCCAACTTTGATCAAGGATACATTGGTAAGGCTAGCTGTGATGCCTGCTCGGATTGAGGAGCTGAAGAAATCGGCTGCCAGGGCGGGTGCTCTTACTGCATTGACGCGAGCCAAAGCCTGGATCTCTGATCTTGATCCGGCCAATCTTGGAAAGCGCTATCCCAGCATAAAAGAGGACGGTTAAGATTTTGATAATGATGACGTCAGAGCTTTGAGAAGGGAGATGCGTCCTCTGGCTAGCAAATTGGCTGAAGAAACTGGTCTGTCACATTATCAGGCTATTTATGATGACAACAACAAGAAGGTTAATCCGCCAAGTTGCAACGCTCCGGATCTTATTCCGCCGATCCGTAAGCATACTTATGCTCCTGATGTTGACCCCTCCTCACTTATAAGCGATGAAGCTGTATTCAGAGCCTTAACTGGGATCGACTGGTCAACTAATGACTTCTAGCAGCTGGGTAGAGAAGAGGAGGGTGAACCAGCGCAGGATGACCCACAACCTTCAAGCCAGCCTGATCAAGATTCATAAATGGGTAGTCGGTTTAGCTTCTTCTCTCTGCAAGATTTGCTTGAAACAATTGTTCTTATGGGCAACAAACTGCCTTGTAATATGCTAGTTTAAATGCTTGGTCTGCTATGCCATCGTGCATATTTACTTTGCATGTCATTGTTAATCCGCCATGTTAATATATACTATGTCTGGTTATGATATTTTAGCACCATAGAATCTGCTCCTGCAATAAAATAAAGAACGTCCTAGTAGTGTATCGCTAGACGGGTTATCTTGCCCAACAACATTGTTTATAACCATGGCTAAGTATAAAAATAATCATATACAATGCAAGATATATCATACCTGTGATATTTTATCACACTGCTAGTTTTAGCAAGTCGGTATAATAAGGGTGATAACCCATAACTAGAGTGATCGTCGCTAGTCGAGGAGGACGGTTTAATTACATCACGGAAAATTTCGGCATGACCTTTGCTAAAAGTGGACAAATCGAGAACCTGAATTTTGCCGAAACGGAAATCAATCAACATTCTAGCAAAACATAGGCCACTCCGCTTCATTCCCTGGAAACAACAAAAGGCCACCTGGGCACAATCGAACCACTTCAATGTTGATTATGATCAATGAGAAAACACAATTGAGGATTTTTCATATATCATGACCACTTCAAATTTGCATCTCCTAGTGTTTGACACTTCAAGAAAATCTACACAAATCTCATGCTCTCTGAAACTCAATTCAAAAACCAAATATAGATGGATGAACCCTAGAACTCAAATTATGAACCTAGAACTCAAATTATGTCCTAAATTTTTGTCCTAATAAAAATTCACTAAAAATTAAGAACCTACTAGACTTGCAACACTAATAGAAATTTATATTTTTATATTGATTTTTTCTCTAAACTAAATCCTACACCCTAGTTAACATCTAGTTAAACCTTACTTTCCTAACATTTGTAATTAAACACTACAACCCTAACCCTATTGCCGTAGTTAAGCATATACAATTTTTTTTCCTACGGCGAGGGAGGCAGGGGCGTCTCTGTCAAAGCCCTATCTAAATTCTTTTCCTAACTAAATTAACCTAACGTAAATTCTTTTCCTAACTAAATTAACCTAAATAATTTAGAGAGAGAGAGAGAGAAGAGGGGTGGGGGCTTACAGAGCATGGCCCGGTGGTTGCGCGGGAGGCAGTGGTGGCGAGGGAGGCAGGGGCGTCTCCGGTGACGGCGAGGTAGACAGTTGTGGCGAGGGTGGATCCGGTGGCTTCGACTGCGGCTCCAGTGGTGTCGACTACGGCTCCGGTGGCGTTGATGAGGCCGGGGTGGCTCCGGTGGCGTCGACGACGCACGGCTGTGGTGGCTCTGGGGGCGTCGACGTCGGCAGGAGATGGCGGCGAAGTGGGGCGACGGAGGATCAGGCATACGGCAGCGGGGTGGGTCAAGGGATTTGGGGGAGAAGTGGTGGCCGGGGCGAAATGGTTTTTTGGTTAAGTCAAACTTAGCGGTAGCGCTTTTCGCGAAACGCGCTATAGCTAAGTTAGCTATAGAGATTTTCACAAAACGCGCTACTGCTATAGCTATGTAATTTCCTTCATATTTCTTATTTCCTTTTCTATTTCTATAGCGGGGGTCTAGGAACAGCGCTGCAGCTACGTTAGCTATAGCGCCTCTTACGAACAAACGCTACTGCTACGCCTTTCTCCTTTTTTCGCTTTTTCATTTATTTTGCTCTACATTTTATTTTTTCCTTTCTCCTTTTTCTAGTTCTTTCTTTTCATTTACTTTTCCATTTGTTTTTCATTTTATTTTATTTCCATTAGCAGTAGCGCTCTCCGCACGAAACGCGCTGCTACTTATGTCCTAGCGGTAGCGCGCTTCTCTCAAGACCGCAACTGCTATGTGTAAGCTATCGTTTTAGCAATGGGAATATTAGTCGTAGCGCTTTTTCATGTACACACGCTACTGCTACTATTGTATATGTAGCGCGGTTTTCGCACGCGCGCTACTGCTACTTAGCACTAGCGCGCGTTTTTGACACGCGCTACTACTAAATTTCTGTGTATAAGGTTTTCCCTAGTAGTGAAAGGTTAGTGCCATTGTCAGTTATAATGCTATGTGGAAAGCCAAAGCGGAAAATCACCTTCTTCATGAATTGAACCGCCGTTGCTGCATCACACTTACTTACTGCCTCTGCCTCTACCCATTTAGTAAACTTGTCAACTGCCACCAAGAGCGGGGTCTTCTTATCCTTGGATCTTTTAAAGGGCCCAACCATATCAAGTCCACAGACTGCAAACGACCAAGTAATTGGAATCATCCTTAACTCCTGAGCCGGAACATGAGCTCGATGTGCAAATTTCTGACAACTGTCACACCTTCTGACCAATTCCTCGGCATCAGCATGAGCCGTCAGCCAATAAAAACCGTGACGAAAAGCTTTGGCGACCAGAGATTTTGAACCGGCATGATGACCACAGTCCCCTTCATGGATCTCACGTAGGATCTCACAACCTTCTTCAGGAGACACGCAACGCTGAAATGCCCCTGTGACACTGCAATGATGCAACTCTCCATTAACAATAGTCATTGACTTGGACCGCTGGATTATCTGCCTGGCCAAAACTTCATCCTCAGGTAACTTGCCCCGGGTCATATACACCAAATAGGGAACTGTTTAATCCGGAATAACATGAAGAGCTGCCACCAACTGAGCCTCCGTGAGGGATTCCTGGATTAGGGGGTCTCCGGACAGCCGGGCTATATCCTTTGGCCCACTACTAGGAAAAGGGCTATAGATGGAATTGACACTTTGGCCCACTACTATGTGTTGGTGCGCCATTAGTGTCCAAATACTTATGCCGCACCACATCCACGGTGCGCCATTAGTAATTTTTTTTTTAATTTTTTCAAAACTACTAATGGCGCACCGTGGGAGTGGTGCGCCATTACTAGTTGAACTAGTGGTTTTGAAAAAAATTTAAATTTTTTTTACTAATGGCGCACCGTGGGAGTGGTGCGCTATTACTAGTTGAACTAGCAATGGCGCACCACTCCCATGGTGCGCCATTAGTAACTTGGCCACCACTTCCACCGAATGCACCCCCCCTTGGACCGCCTTTCAGTTTAAAAAAAACAAAAATGATGGAAATGTCAAAAAAAATAAAAGAAATAAAGTTTCCCATGTGATATGTGGTCCTAGTTTATGAAATTTACAAATATGAATTTCGACTTATTTGCGAAATCTCTTCGAGAATTTGTAAAATGGGCAAACTTTTGCATACGAATTCGGATGAAAAAGTTTTTTATATGAAAAATTATCTACTCGGAAAAGTTACATTCGAATTTAATTGGGGGAACCCCGTTAAACATTTTCAAAATCCTCAAAAACCTAACAGAAAAAAAGATACGGGGCTTTTAAGATCTGGAGAGGCAAAAAAATTCAAACTTACTAATGGCGCACCTACCCTTGGTGCGCCATTACTATCTTCCCGCCTTCAAAATTCAGAATAAGTCAAAAAAATTAAAAACATGGTGCGCCATTAGTATCTTCCCGCCTTCAAAATTCAAAATAAATCAAAAAAAAAGTTAGTAATGGCGCACCTGGCCGCGGTGCGCCATTACTATGCCGTATATATGGCTGGGCGTGGTCCTCTCCTCCTTACCTCTTCATTCTTCTCCTCCACTCCACCTCTCCTCCACTCCATCTCCTCCTCTCCTCCACTCTATCTTCCCTTCTCTCCTCCACCATACTACCCTCCTCCTCTCCGGCGGCCTCCTCCTCCTCCTCTCCGGCGACCTCCTCCTCCCTCCTCTCCTCCCCTCCCCTCCCCTCCCCTCACGGTTTCTCCTTCCTCCTCTCCGGTGAGCTCCTCCTCCCTCCTCTCCGGCGAACTCCTCCTCCTCCTCTCCGGCGAACTCCTCCTCCTCCTCTCCGACGATGTAGGCGAGCGCCTCTCCGGTGACCTCCTCCTCTCCGGCAAAAGAACACGGCAAAAGAACGTACAAGATCCAAAAACAGGAACAAAATTTGAAAAAATATCATGCCAAAAAACGAGCAAAAAAAGAGCAAAAATGGGAAAAAAAATCACGATCTAGATCCAAATTCAAAATTGAAAAATAGCAATGGCGCACGGTGAGGGTTAGACGGTGCGCCACTACTATTTTCCCGCCTTCAAAATTCAAAAATACTAATGGCGCACCAGTGGCCTATACTAATGGCGCACCCGTGGCCTATACTAATGGCGCACCGTGGCCCATACTAATGGCGCACCAGTGGTGCGCCATTAGTAAGAAATACTAGTGGCGTGATACTAATGGCGCACCAGTGATGCGCCATTAGTAGGCAAAACTGGTGCGCCATTAGTAGCCCTTTTCCTAGTAGTGGCCGGACTGTTGGACTATGAAGATACAAGATTGAAGACTTCGTCCCGTGTCCGGATGGGACTCTACTTGGCGTGGAAGCCAAGCTAGGCAATACGGATATGCATATCTCCTCCTTTGTAACCGACCTTGTGTAACCCTAGCCTCCTCCGGTGTCTATATAAACCGGAGGGTTTTAGTCCGTAGGACAACATACAATCATACCATAGGCTAGCTTCTAGGGTTTAGCCTCTCCGATCTCGTGGTTGATCAACTCTTGTACTACTCATATTATCAAGAATAATCAAGCAGGACATAGGGTTTTACCTCCATCAAGAGGGCCCGAACCTGGGTAAAACATCGTGTCCCCTGCCTCCTGTTACCATCCGCCTTAGACGCACAGTTCGGGACCCCCTACCCGAGATCCACCGGTTTTGACACCGACATTGGTGCTTTCATTGAGAGTTCCTCTGTGTCGTCATAATTAGGCTTGATGGCTCCTTCGATCATCGATAGCGATGCAATCCAGGGTGAGACTTTTCTCCCCGGACAGATCTTTGTATTCGGCGGCTTCGCACTGCGGGCCAACCCGCTTGGCCATCTGGAGCAGATCGAAGGTTACGCCCCTGGCCACCAGGTCAGGTTTGGAAGCTTAAACTACACGGCCGATATCCGCGGAGACTTGATCTTCGACAGATTCGAGCCCATGCCGAGTGCGCCACACGGTCACGATGAGCATGATTTAGCTCTACCATCGGACATTGTTCAGGAGATCGCACCGGCAACCGCTCCGACCCTCAATTCAGAACCAATTGGGCCATCCATGGACGGGTGGATAGACCCCGCCACGAAGGCCGTATCCTCAGCGGTGATCGAGCCGAGTATCGACCTTACCCTTCACGAGAGCCATGATGCCAAACTATCGGATTCTTCCCCGGCCATGGACTCCGAACCGCCTGCACCCGTGCCTATCGAATTCGACAGGGCGCCGATCATGGAGTTTACCTCCGCGGATATCTTTCAGCACTCGCCCTTCGGCGACATACTGAACTCATTAAGGTATCTCTCCTTGTTAGGAGTGTCCTGGCCGAACTATGTCCGACGGGTTTGGGATGCGGATGACGAAGAAATTCGTCGCCCACCCACCAACCCACTTAGTAGCCACTGTCGACGATTTGACAGACATGCTCAACTTCGACTCCGAAGACATCGACGACATGGATGACGATGCCAGGAGGCGAACAAGAACCACTGCCCACAGGGCATTGGAACAGCCACTCATCATATGAATATATATATATGGTGGACACACCCCAAGAAGGCAATGGAGAACGGACAGCGAGGATTGACCCCTCCAAGAAGCATCCAAGCGCCGACGTCAGCGGCGCTGCTCTAAGTCTCATCAAGGCAAAAGCGGTTGATAACACGCACAGGAAGATAATAGCACCCCGGACAGTGCGAAGATAACAACAAATCCCCTCTAGCAAGATTTAGAGCAGGAGGATGGAGAACCCAGCCCCCCGAGAAGAGCGCAGATGGAGAGGT
This sequence comes from Triticum urartu, assembly GCF_003073215.2. Lineage (NCBI taxonomy): Eukaryota > Viridiplantae > Streptophyta > Magnoliopsida > Poales > Poaceae > Triticum > Triticum urartu. Next base: position 374,591,626 of record NC_053026.1, on the reverse strand, counting down.
GGAGGATGATAATTACATGCTCCTCCGAAGACAAGGCAAGCCTCGACGATGAACGAATTTGTCAGTGCCTGAGGATCCCGTCGAACAGAGCGCTTCAAGCGCCGGCTTATAGCCATGGAAAATAGCCTTAAGAAAAGCAACAGTAAGCTTCAGCTGATCAAGATTTGCTAGTTGACAGATGGAACTGAAGTCCTTGCGGCGAGAATAAACTCGAATGCCCCTCGAAGAGTTACCCCAAACGCAGGTTGCTACTTGACTGGAGGGGAGGAAGCACCAAAAACCTACATCTCCAGCGTATGACGGGGTGATCGGCCACCTCGTGGCCGCGACAGAGAGGCATTTCAGCGCAAGACCTGACGCCACTCAAATAAAAATGTCAAGGCATGGGGAAATTTGCCAGACCTGCGAGACGTACTGGAGGACAAAGCAAAACACGCAAGATTGATCTACGGATCACAAGGGCGCGCCACTATGTGAGACGATAACCATCACGCCGGATACAGTAAAAGTAAATCTGGCCGGGCCGAATACAGCGGACAAGACTCATGTGAGATGCATCGCGATATAGCCCAGTACAGAGGCGCTACACACCCCCTATGCTTCACAGACGAAGTAATGGATTTCCAAATCCCAGAGGGTTTCAAACCCGTAAATATTGAATCATACGACGGCACAACAGATCCTGTGGTATGGATCGAGGACTTCATCCTGCACATCCACATGGCCCGCGGTGACGATCTACACGCCATCAAATACCTCCCACTCAAACTCAAAGGACCAGCTCGGCATTGGCTCAATAGCCTCCAGCAGAATCCATTGGCTGTTGGGAAGATCTGGAAGCCGCATTCCTCGACAACTTCCAGGGCACTTATGTGCGACCACCAGATGCCGATGACTTGAGCCACATAATTTAGCACCAGAGGAATCGGCCAGGCAATTCTGGACACGGTTCCTGACAAAGAAAAATCAAATCATCGACTATCCGGATGCAGAGGCCCTAGCAGCTTTTAAGCACAACATCCGCGATGAGTAGCTCGCCCGGCACCTTGGCCAAGAAAAGCCAAAATTTATGGCAGCCCTCACGACACTCATGACCCGCTTTTGCGTGGGAGAGGACAGCTGGCTGGCTCGCAGCAATAACATATCAAAGAACCATGGTACTTCAGATACCAAGGATAGCAATGGCAGGTCACGTCGCAACAAACACAAGCGCCGCATCAATAGCGACAATACAGAGGATACGACAGTTAATGCCGGATTCAAAGGCTCTAAACCCGGTCAGCGAAAAAAGCCATTCAAAAGAAGCACTCTGGTCCCGTCCAGTTTGGACCGTATACTCGATCGCTCGTGTCAAATACACGGCACCCCCGACAAGCCAGCCAACCACACCAACAGGGATTGTTGGGTGTTCAAGCAGGCCGACAAGTTAAATGCCGAAAACAAAGATAAGGGGTTACATAGCGATGACGAGGAGGAGCCCCGGCCGCCGAACACCGGAGGATAGAAGAGGTTCCCCCCACAAGTGCGGACGGTGAACATGATATACGCAACTCACATCCCCAAGAGGGAGCGGAAGCATGCGCTAAGGGATTTATATGCGTTGGAGCCAGTTGCCCCAAAGTTCATCCCATGGTCCTCCTGTCCGATCACCTTTGATCGCAGGGACCACCCCACTAGTATCCGTCATGGCGGATTCACCGCACTGGTCCTACATCCAATCATTGACGGATTTCACCTCACTCGAGTCCTTATGGACGGCGGCAGCAGCCTGAACCTGCTTTATCAGGACACAGTGCGCAAAATGGGTATAGACCCCTCAAGGATCAAACCCACAAAAATGACCTTCAAAGGCGTCATACCAGGTGTAGAGGCCCATTGCACAGGCTCAGTCACACTGGAAGTGGTCTTCGGATCCCCGGATAACTTCCGAAGCGAGGAGTTAATCTTCGATATAGTCCCGTTCCGCAGTGGCTATCATGCATTGCTCGGGCGAACCGCATTTGCGAGATTCAATGCGGTACCAGACTATGCATATCTCAAGCTCAAGATGCCAGGACCTCGGGGGGTCATCACAGTCAATGGAAACACAGAACGCTCTCTCCGCACGGAAGAGCACACTGCGGCCCTCGCAGCAGAAGCGCAAAGCAGCCTCTTAAGGCAATCCACCAGTTCGGCGATTAAAGACCCGGACACCTTCAAGCGCACTCGGAGTAATCGGCAACAAGACCGCCTGGCACGTTCCGAGCTCGCATAGCAATGCGGCCCCCACCCCAGTCCCAGCCAAACGGCGAAATCCATGCCACGCGTACATAATTACGCATTGAAAATACCATGAGCACAGGTGGGGCGGGGGGCATGACTACGGCACGCCCCAAGACGCAGCTCAACCGCACTAGGGGCTTCCCGCCTTGTTATTTTTCTCTCTTTGAGGACTTTAATATCTGTAAACCCCGTCCGGCAGTACGATTGCCGGACACACAACCAAGGAGGCAGAAAGCTACGTCACATCATGGAATTCCCAGGTGGTCTCTGATAATGAGTGAAATACCTGCTTTAAATATAATTCCTCAATTTGCCCTTGGAGGGGACATGTCGAATAGTCCTACTTTTTGCTTATCGCACTAGTATCATTCTTCTTCGACGCACCTTTTTGAATAAACAATGCATAGCACTAGACTATTATCGCATTCTCTATTCTTCTTTATATATATATATGTTCATTCATGACATTCAGCACCCGTACACTCTGGTACGTCCAATACGCCAGGGGCTTAAGCGTACCCCATAATATGGCGTGAGAAGTCCGAACACTTTCTACAGTGCGGCACCCCGAACTTATAGCATTATATGCATCAGCTAAGAATCATGTCTTGGGTCAACAGTTGGGTTTGCCCGGCTCCCATGTTTTGGTACGTTACGTTCCGCTATATTGGCTAAGGTAGCACTGGGAGAACTACTGCGATTGTGCCCCGGTTCATCTAGGCTAAGCACCTCAGTAGAGAAAGCTAAAACTGACTGTCATGATAAGGCGAGAGCTGGTCGCTGTTCGAGAGGTCTCGAGTCCCTAAAGACTTATGCCGCTTAAAGCGAGGAGTCGGCTTTGTCCGGCTTAAGGCGTTTATAGCACCCCGAATTCGGCCTTCCGAATACTAGGGGCTTCACCAAAATTTAAAATTGTAGACTTCTATGGCTAAGTGAGAGTGATAAAGCATTATAGTCCGATTGCCTTGTTCGTTGTGCTGAGCACCTCCCTCGAAGGACCCAACAATGGGAAAAAGAGTGCTCTGATTTATCCTGAACACCCCAGCACTCGTGGCATGGGGGCAGAATCCGATGACTGGTCATCTCTCAGATTTAACAAACAGCCGCACAGAAGGTAATTATTTAAATTCAAACAAGCATTGCATAGCGCATATGAACAAGTTTTCATAATAAATGATCACTTGAGCAAGTTCATTCAAAGATTACATCCTTCGCACACTCGTCCGCCACAAGACGGGCACCCTTCAGGACACCCTCATAATACATCTCAGGGTGGCGATGCTCCTTACCCTGCGGCGGCCCCTCCTTCACCAGCTTCCTGGCGTCCATCTTGGCCCAGTGCACCTTCGCACGGGCAAAGGCCCGGCGTGCACCTTCGATGCAGACAGACCGCTTTATGACCTCTAGCCGTGGGCAGGCATCCACAAGCCGCCTCACCAGGCTGAAGTAGCTGTTGGGAAGGGAGTCGCCAGGCCACATCCGGACTATAAGGCCCCTCATGGCCTGTTCGGCCGCCTTGTGCAGTTCGACCAGTTGCTTCAGCTAGTCGCTCATAGGCATCGGATGTTCGGTCCTAGTATACTGAGACCAGAACAATTTCTCTGTCGAGCTTCCCTCCTCGGCCTGGTAATATTTCATGGCATCCGACACGCTAGGGGCAAATCTGCGAATGCTCCTGGAGAGCTCCAGACTCAGGTAAGTAACAAGTAATTTACTTTCACATGCTTGCTTTGCATATTGAAGGCCTTACCCGCCGCTATCTTCCTCATCGCCTCAATTTCCTGGAGGTACTTTTGGGCTTCAGCCTTGGCATGCTTTCTGCTCTCGAGGGCCACGGCAAGCTCGGACTCTCGCATCTTCGAGTCAAGCTCCAAAGCCTCGTGCTTCTTCACGAGATCTTGGAGCACTTGCTGCACCTCGCCCACCCGTGCCTCTTGTTTTTCCCGCTCGGTGCGCTCCCTGGCCGCTTTGTTTTCGGCCTCAGACAACACTTGCTTCAGGGTCGCCACTTCGGTCGTGGCCCCTGGCACATATATATGTATATATATATGGACAAGGCATTACTTACCTTTGTTCTCCTCGAGCTCTTTCTCGGACCGCTCGAGGTTCTGCTTCAGTGCGGCGACCTCCACAGTCAGTGCGGCAGAGGTCAGCAGCGAACCCTGCATACGCATATAGACATACTTATATCAGACTCCTGCAGATATTATTTGATCCTCTATTCGGCTTTTCTTTGTGAACACCAAACAGAGCAACAGGGGCTACTGTCTATGCGGTAATATTTTTCCTATATTTTAAATACTTACCTCAAAGCCTGTTAGAAGGCTGGCACAGGCTTCAGTCAGTCCGCTCTTGGCGGACTGAACCTTCTTGATCACCGCTGTCGGTGTCAAAACCAGCGGATCTCGGGTAGGGGGTCCCGAACTGTGCGTCAAGGCAGGATGGTAACAGGAGACAAGGGACACGATGTTTTTACCCAGGTTCTGGTCCTCTTGATGGAGGTAATACCCTACTCCTGCTTGATTAATATTGATGATATGGGTAGTACAAGAGTAGATCTACCACGAGATCAAGGAGGCTAAACCCTAGAAGCTAGCCTATGGTATGATTGTTGTATATGGAGTTGATGTCCTATGGACTACAACCCTCCGGTTTATATAGACATCGGATAGGGTTAGGGTTACACAGAGTCGGTTACAATGGTAGGAGATCTTGAATATCCGCATCGCCAAGCTTGCCTTCCACGCCAAGGAAAGTCCCATCCAGACACGGGACGAAGTCTTCAATCTTGTATCTTCATAGTCCAGGAGTCCGGCTGAAGGTATAGTCCGGCTACCCGAACACCCCTAATCCAGGACTCCCTCAGTAGCCCCCGAACCAGGCTTCAATGATGACGAGTCCAACGCGCAGATTGTTCGGCATTGCAAGGCGGGTTCTTCTCCAAATCCCGTGTACCTGTAGGAATAATGTCCGACTTTTGTAATGTAGTGCTCCTCGGCTTCCACGCCCAATAATGGCCGTCTTCCACGCGTCAAACGAATGCGAAAAGCCGGGGCGTTTTCACATCCACACACCTAGCCGTATAAACGAGCCGCCTATTTAACGGGATGGGGATTTAGGTCCAAACCACATCTTCTCCTCTCCGCGAGTCATCATCAGAGCGCTTGCAGCAAAGGTCCATTCCAGCATGGCCAGCCGTCGCAGCTCCTCCCCTCACCCCTCCGGTCCCAAACCCGGGGACTAGGAGAGTTGCACCATCCCGCATAGCGAGTTAGTGTCACTTCAGGCCAAGGGATTTCTCCCTCAGGCATACATGGTCCCGGTCCGAGCCGGTCTCGCCACCTATAATGGCGGAAAACAGGCGGAGAGCACCCCCAATCCTTCTAAAGGAGAGCGCGTGTGCCTCGTCCCCTATCTAATAAGGGGACTGGGATTTCCCATTCATCCATTTCTCCGCAGGCTTCTGGAGTTCTACGGCCTCTAGCTGCACAATCTCACGCCCGCCTCCATGTTACATATTGTGGGTTTCGTCGCCCTTTGCGAGCTATTTTTAGGCGTTAAGGCTCATTTCGCGCTGTGGAAGAGGTTATTCTGCTTGGTGACCCGTTCTCAAGAGGGGTCTATATACCAAGTGGGTGGAGCCGAAGTATGGCGCATCGCCGGGACCGGATACCTATCCGGTACCCCAAAGAAGGCGTCCGAGGACTGGCCTTCGGAATGGTTTTACATAGATGATGTCCCGCTACCGGATCCTATCTGGGTCGGTCTCCCTGAGTTCAACAGTGCTCCATTGAAGAAACGCTTGAGCTGGCGTCCGCGGATCTCTCAGAGAGAAAGCGACAGAGATGTCCTTTACCTGATGGGCCGGATAAGACTGTTGGCTCATTCCGGACTAACCATGATTGGAGTCATGGCCGCATGCATTATGCGGGGGGTGCAGCCGCTTCAATATAGAGGCCACCCCATGTGGGATTTCAACATGGAGGATGACGCCACCCGTTACGGTCGTAAGGGGCTGGCCTCAGCCGCCGCCCTAGTAAAGATCTTATCCTCTTTGTACAAGGGAGAAAACGAGGAATTCCTCCACGTCAACCCGCGGGCCGGATTTACTATGTATGATCCTCCAAGTTGGGTAAGTGAACAATTGCGCTTGCCCGTTTGTTTTATACTCCCACGGTTAGATATGTAGTCTAACGACTTCGATGCAGGAACTGCGACAGGAGGTAAAGGATATAAACAGCCGCCCTCCACAGCCCAAGGACCCAGAACGGTCCCTCGATCTGAACTCCAAAGAGGATCCGGACATATCAGTGGAGCTTATCGACGGGGTGTTGAAAGCACAAGTGCTCCCTAGGTGGTTTTGATAATTGATGACAACATATCTCTTGTTGGACTAACATTTCTATCTAGCATGTTTCAGATAAGTTCAACAATGGAGTGGCATGGACTAAAGGTTGTGGGAACTCCTTCAAGATGCTAAGGACAAAGGATTGGCTAAAGCTTCAAGCTCAAGATTCTTCAAGCACATTGAGTCCATAGGAAAAGCCAATACTATCAAGGAGGGATGAGGTGTTGCTTAATGAGCCTCTTGCTTCATGTGCTTAATGATATGCTCCAAAATCCTCAGCTACTTTCCCACTTCCACATATGACATAAACCCAAAGCCAAAATCGGACCTACCGATTATTCCTATCCGGCGCCACCGAGTTTCACTTGTCATAAGCCACTGCCAAACCCTAGCAATTCGGTTCTACCGATTGGGATCTCGGTCTCACCGAGATGGGATTGCAAACTCTCTGTTTCCCTTTCATAACTTTTCGGTCTCACCGAAAGAGCGAATCGGTCCCACCAAGATTGCAGTGTAAACTCCTTGTTTCCTTTTTGTAACTTTTCGGTCTCACCAAAAGAGCAAATCGGTCCCACCGAGTTTACCTGACCAACTCTCTGGTTAGCTTATTACCAAACTCGGTCTCACCGAGTTTGTGTAATCGGTCTCACCGAGATTACGTTATGCCCAAACCCTAACCATATCGGTCCTACCGAGTTGCATGTCAGTCCCACCGAAAATCTCTAACGGTCACTAGGTTTACCTTTTCGGTCCGACCGAGTTTGTTGATTCGGTCCCACCGAGATTGGAAAACTGTGTGAACGGTTGGATTTTGTGTGGAGGCTATATATACCCCTCCACCTCCTCTTCATTCGTGGAGAGAGCCATCAGACTAAGACTACACTTCCAGCATCCTATTTCTGAGAGAGAACTACCTACTCATGTGTTGAGGCCAAGATATTCCATTCCTACCATACGAATCTTGATCTCTAGCTTTCCCCCAAGTTGCCTTTCCACTCAAATTCTTCCTTTCCACCAATCCAAATCCTATGAGAGAGTTGAGTGTTGGGGAGACTTATCATTTGAAGCAACAAGAGCAAGGAGTTCATTACCTACACACCATTTGTTTACTTCTTGGAGAGTGGTGTCTCCTAAGATTGGCTAGGTTACTTGGGAGCCTCCGCAAGATTGTGGAGTTGAACCAAGGAGTTTGTAAGGGCAAGGAGATCGCTAACTTCGTGAAGATCTAACCGGCTAGTGGAGGCAAGTCCTTTGTGGCGATGCCATTGGTGGGATAGACAAGGTGCTTACTTCGTGGACCTTCGTGGGTGGTTGCTTCTTCGTGGACCCTTCATGGGTGGAGCCCTGCGTGGACTCGCGCAACCATTACCCTTCGTGGGTGGAGCCCTCCGTGGACTCGTGCAACCGTTACCCTTCGTGGGTTGAAGTCTCCATCAACGTGGATGTAGGATAGCACCACCTATCCGAACCACGGGAAAAACATCCGTGTCTCCAATTGTGTTTGAATTGTCCAAACCCTTCCCCTTACATTCTTGCAAGTTGCATGCTTTACATTCCGCTGCTCATATACTCTTTGCATGCTTGCTTGATATGTATTATGTATGTTGAAATTGTGCCTAAAACTCCACTCAAACCAAAAAGGCCTAAAAATTGCAACTTTAGCACTAAGTGTCTAATTACCCCCCCTCTAGACACATCTACTTCTAGATCCTATAGGTGTTCCATCATCTAAGCAAGGACAATACCTTGGTAGCCATTACGGCTGATTGCCCAGGGTTAATCCCGGCCTCCCAGGTGACAGAAACCGGAGTCTCATTCCCTTGAGAGAGATTCCATTCTCACGTATTCCGGTGTTTCTGATGACAACCGTGTTTTGCAGGGGAGATTTCTGAGGCGGGAGGCCGAACCTGCGGCGGCTAGCCAACGAGGGGCCGCAGGGCCCCGTGGGGAAAAAAGGAATGTAGTCCGGACTGAGATGCCGGCGCAAAGGTATAGCGCACCCTCTGTTTCCCTGGTGTTATTCTGTCAGGGCATATTAATGTTCGTGCTATCTTCAGAACGAAGAGACCTCGCCGGACTACATCCGGAGAGGTTGCCAATCGCGCCTCCACCAGCCAGGCTACAACGTCTGGCCAGGAAGCGGAGGCGAGCACAAGGCGCACACCGGACGCTCCTCCGACAGAGGATGCGGACAGGCTGTCTGCCACAAATTCTGAAGTGGAGAGTGCCATGAACCACAGGCGTCGCCGGACAGTTCTACGCAACGCTTGTTTCTCCCAAGAGGCTTTAGATGCCTTTAATTCGGGAGATGCGTACCTCCGTGCCGCTCAAAATGGTTTAGCCAGAGCCACGGAGCAGTATGTAAAAGACATATGGGTAAGAAAATTTTGGTCAAATATATATATACCAGTAGCCCCCGAGACTTGAAATAGTTAGAGCAACTGATTTAAGGATCATTTAATATGCAGGTTCTTACAGAGAAGAATACTGTACTGTCCCAGGAGCTGGAAAAGTGCAAGGCCCAACTAGAGGCCGCACTAGCCGCAGCAGGGGAGCCCAAAGAGACCCCCTCAGGTAAGATACACTTTGAAAGATTAGTATTGTGCAGTGTGGGTGCAAATCTGACAAATCATATTGCAGATGGCGCTGGACTTGATCCGGAAAAGCAACAACTCTTATGCCGGCTAAAGGCCGGTGAGAGTACGTTGACAAAGGTGAGGCGAGAGAAGAATGATCTTCAGGATGCCAACACCAAGCTGGACGTCGAACTTAAAGATGTTCGTGGCCAGCTGTCGGACTCCACGAAGGAGAATCAGCGGTTTCGACGCGACATATTTAGTAAGTGCTTGAACGAACTTTGAAAAAAGAGTTCGGCGAGGAAGTCGACTAACAGAGTAATGTCTGTAGGTATGCTCACAGGTCGTCCTGCAGAGGAGATGCCCGGTTCTACGGGTGACCTTCTTCCCGAACTCTTGCAACTGCACGAGCGAATTTGGCAGGTGATGCGAAGCATTGCCCAAGCCTTATGGCCTGCCCACTCCATGCCCGAGGGCCTTGGAGAGCTTGCGGAGAAGCTGAAGGGAGCTCGGCGGCGCTTCCGGTTGTGGAAGATATCAGCCTGCCGACAAGGCGCTAGGGAGGCTGGGCCATGGTGAAGACCCGTTTTACGAAGTCTGACCCAAACCACATGGCCGAGGTCGGACCAGTGGGGCCTGACGGGAAGGAGATCCCTTTAAGCTTAGTATATGGCCAAGTAGAGTTGGTCGTGAAGTATTCCCAGCAGGACTGTAAATTAGACAGCCTGTTAGATGGTATAGAAGAGGAATACAATCAGTCAGAATGACTATGTAATTTTGAATTGACATGTGTAATGCCTTCTAGCCGGATTGTAGATCGTTTGTCGTTGCCGACCTTTTCGCTTCAACCTCGGGACCTGACAGTCCGGAGTGTGTCCGAATACCATAGCGGTTATATAAGAACCGGGGTATGCGTGGAGAGAAGGCGTAGGGGTCATTAGTGCTTTATCAGACAAGTGCCCAACTAGTTATGTTATATTACATGGTTAGTAAGAAACATCTTCCAGAGAGAATAGTTCCGTTAGGGGTTCCTTTCGCTGGGAGGCATGCCCTAAAGTGCATGTCCGGACTGCGTAAAAAGACGCAGAAAAAAGCATCTGGGGGCGCATAAATGAGTAAAAAGATCATCTTTTATCTCACCGACCGAATATTCCCTTAAGAACGCTAGCTTTCGGCTTCACCCAGTCTGAGGTACACATCCGGCTGACCCGGCAGTAACAATCGCAGAGGTGCTCCCTTTACCGCCTAGCCGAACAATCGGGAACGTAGGGGTAAGCACAGGAGCCAGGCAACCCAGCTTGGCCAAAACTTAAGTCATATCGATGCATATAATGGTGAAGAAAAAGGTACATGCGGAAGTTTGACGCATGTGTTGGGCGTGAAGCCCGTATAAATAAGCTTCTGTTAAAGAAGCCCCCAGGTTTAATGAGCGCGAGTGGCGCGTCACTAGATGAGCCTTT
>NC_053026.1:374540800-374579980 GCF_003073215.2 Triticum urartu | reverse complement strand
GGGGGGGGGGGGGGGGGGGGGGGGGCATTTTCCACCAAAAGTGCCATCCATCTGAATGGGCATTTTCCACCAAAAGTGCCATCCATCTGAATGCGGTTCAGAAGCAATTCGCTGGCAGAACGTCCCTGGCCGACGTTTATCAGATAAGGTTTCCGATAATATTATACTAAATGCATTTGAAGGACTCTCCGTGGACTGTTGAATTAGGAAACGCATTCTGGTGCTGTTGACGCCGAAATCGGAAGTGCCGCACCCACATAATCACCTCGTCGTCTTTGACCGGCTCGCGGCAGCATCGTCACTCCGGCTCTCCCATCCGATCGGATAAGCAGTTCTCTTGACGCTGCCGCAGCCATATCCGGGCGGTGAGGATCAACGCTCGACTGAGCCTAGGCCTAAGCCTAAGCCTAACCAACCGTGTCACCCCCGCGGGTCGCAGCCACACGACCCGGGTGTGGCATGCCAATCCGTCCCCGTGCCGTGCATAAAATCCCCCGCCCAACCACCCCCGCCGGCCTCACTCTCTCATCGATCCCCCCATTTCTCCTCCGCTCTCTTCCTCCCTCCCTCCCTCCCTCGGCCAGGCCAGATCGACCAGGCGCTTCCCGGAGCGGCAGAAGAGGACGCGATCGCATGCCCGTTGTTTAGTCGACGGCCACCTGCCTCCGGTTTGAATACTCCGCGGGGCGGACGGCGGACCACCCTCACCCTGGTGCCAGCCCAAGAGCAGCGCAGCGCAGAGGTACCTCTCTCTGTCACTCTTGTCTCTCGTTTCCACGTTCAGTTTGTCCGTTTCTTGACTGCCGTGTGTTGACCTCTGCTGTCTCTTTCGCCCCCTCCGTCTCTGCTCTCGCCCTGTTTCTTTCTTTCAGCCAAGACGAGCGTGTAAACAGGCAGACAGGTGAGGAGGCTCCTGGTTTCGTGGTTTGAAGGGAGAGGTTGGACAGGAGGAGAAGGAAGAGAGGGAGATGGCCGGGGGTTTCGCCGGCGTCGAGGCCGGCGGCGGGAGGGCGGAGCAGTACGAGGGGAGGATCACGCCCTACTTCATCCTCGCCTGCATCGTCGGCTCCTTCGGCGGCTCCCTCTTCGGCTACGACCTCGGGGTCTCCAGTGAGTGTTCCACTCCCCTCGTACCAACCCCTCTTGTTCATGTCCAATTGTCCATGTTCGTCCTGTTAATTTTTCTTCTTTCGGCATCGTCGTGTCGTCGACGATTCATCTGGCGTCGTCTCAGAAATTTGTGTCTTAGTCAGATTTTGTTCTTCTCTCAACATGATTTTTCTTTCTTGTTTCACATCATTCTCCGAACAATTACTCGCATGGGTTTCTAATCTATTTGAAGAATTATAAAATTGTTCCTAAGTGTGTCCTCATCAAAATTAATGGCCTCAATCATGGTTAATGCTTTCCTTTACAAAGGACGCATTGTCTATAGGCCAAAAGAGTACCAAATGAAAACGTAATGGCCATTATGGTGTCTCCATCTTCTTTTTGTTTTGTTTGGAGTGGGCACCCGGTGTCTGCGTCAATACTGCTTCCTTTACCTACTGAAATTAATCTGTTTTTTGGACGGAAACCATTTCTAACGATTGTGAGCTGTCCTGGGGAGTAGAATTAGTAACATGCCACGGAATGTCCTCTCATTTTCAGTAGAGGTATCACATCTTATACAGTATGCACAACACGTTTCCGCCCAAGATTAGTAGATTACCATGACAAAAAGGGAAGTGTCCACACTAAACCACATAAAAGTTGAATTGCATGATTCAAGTAACAAAACCAATTTTCCTGGATGACCGGTAGTTTTCAGTTAGTTATCTTTCACCGAAATGTAATGTAGAGTATATTTCTTCATCACACTGATTTACTTGACACGAGAACAAGAGTGGTAACTAATCATGGTTTCATGGACGCTGGTGGTGAACGATGAGCGCAGGTGGCGTGACCTCCATGGACGACTTCTTGATCAAGTTCTTCCCGGACGTGTACAACCGGAAGCACGCGCACCTGCACGAGACGGACTACTGCAAGTACGACAACCAGGTGCTGACGCTCTTCACCTCCTCGCTCTACTTCGCCGGCCTGGTGTCCACCTTCGGGGCCTCCTACGTGACCAAGCGCCACGGCCGGCGCGGCAGCATCATGGTGGGCGCCGTCAGCTTCTTCCTGGGCGGCGCCGTCAACGCCGCCGCCGTCAACGTGGCCATGCTCATCGTCGGCCGCGTCCTCCTCGGCGTCGGCATCGGCTTCGGCAACCAGGCCGTGCCGCTCTACCTGTCGGAGATCGCGCCCTTCAGGATCCGCGGCGCCGTGAACCAGCTCTTCCAGCTCACCACCTGCCTCGGCATCCTCGTCGCCAACGTCATCAACTACTTCACCGACCGGATCCACCCGTGGGGGTGGCGCCTCTCGCTGGGCCTCGCCGTGGTGCCCGCCACCGCCATCTTCGTCGGCGCGCTGTTCCTGCCGGAGACGCCCAACAGCCTGGTGGAGCGCGGGCGGCTGGAGGAGGCCCGGCGCGTGCTGGAGAAGGTGCGCGGGACGCACAAGGTGGACGCCGAGTTCGAGGACCTCAAGGAGGCGAGCGAGGCGGCGCGGGCGGTGCGCGGCACGTTCCGGAACCTGCTGGCCGTGCGGAACCGGCCGCAGCTCATCATCGGCGCGCTGGGCATCCCGGCGTTCCAGCAGCTGTCGGGGATGAACTCCATCCTCTTCTACTCGCCGGTCATCTTCCAGAGCCTCGGGTTCGGCTCCTCGGCGGCGCTCTACTCGTCCATCATCACGGGGTCGATGCTGGTGGTGGGCGCGCTGGTGTCCATGGTGGTGGTGGACCGGCTGGGGCGGCGGGTGCTCTTCATGGAGGCCGGGGCGCAGATGATCGCGTCCATGGTGGTGGTGGCGACGATCCTGGCGCTCAAGTTCGGGCACGGGGAGGAGCTGTCCAAGGGCGTGAGCACGGTGCTGGTGGTGGCCATCTGCTTGTTCGTGGTGGCGTACGGGTGGTCGTGGGGGCCGCTGGGGTGGCTGGTGCCCAGCGAGCTGTTCCCGCTGGAGATGCGGTCGGCGGGGCAGAGCGTGGTGGTGTGCGTCAACCTCTTCTGGACGGCGGCGGTGGCGCAGTGCTTCCTGGCGGCCATGTGCCACCTCCGGTGGGGGGTGTTCATCCTCTTCGCGGCGCTCATCGTGGTCATGTCCGTCTTCGTCGTCCTGCTGCTACCGGAGACGAAGCAGGTGCCCATCGAGGAGATCTGGCTGCTCTTCGACAAGCACTGGTACTGGAAGCGGGTCGTCACCAAGGACCCCAAGTACCAGGGCCACCACCACCGCCAGGAGATGGCCGCCGCCGCCGTCAAGCCCGTCGGCACGTCGGAATAGATCGATCCATGATGCGTGTTTCAATAAGATTTACATTACAATGCAGGTGCATAGGTCGTGCTATAGGAACTGCATGTGTGTGTTAACTTGTCCAAGACCTCGTGTTCCTAATTACGTCTTAGTAATCTTATTACGAATTCGATTAGGATTCGGTCTGTCGGAAGGTGTAACTGGTGGCGGAGGTCAGGTGCAAAAGCATGCAAGTTTACGTGTGACATTACGTTGTGCTCTCGTCTCGCTATGATGCACTGAGAATGTGTGTGTTGTCTCGTTCTGAATGTCATGGTAACGTAATGATCATACCTTCATCTTGAGATATAGTATGTACTACTGTATTAGTATATCTTATCTGAACACGACTACAGATTTTATCTGGTTTGCAGTCAAAGCGGCGCGATTATCTTGGACCGTTGAGGCTTTGACCTTTTCTAGTTCAAACGGAGAGGTGTGTGTGTCTCACTCGCTGTAGTTTAGTCAGTCCATGCTTATCTGTGGTTGTGGGTCAGAGATGAATCTGTCCGTCTCACTCGCCGTGAGCCGAGCGTCAAATCTGGTGACGCAGTTGACGTTTACGTCAAGATTTTTCCTGCTATCTGTCCCCCTCGGTCCTGATATTTTAAGTGGCTTTCTTTCAGCTGAAAGATGGCAGCGAGCATCCTAGTTTACGATAGATCCGAGATTTTTTGGCATAAATTTGCCTCAAGTCAACCTCGAAATATAGTAGTGTATGCGTTTCGTTTCTTCTCTTGTGTCACTGGACTATTCTATGGTGTTCTGAATGATCTCGTCTTGTAATGTACTGTAGGATCGTCCCGGTTGATTAATCTCTTTGCAGCCATCAAACTTGACCTTGTCGGTAGCCACGTGATGTGAGAGGTCACGTACTTGTCTATCGGTAGGCCTGGCTTGTCGTGATCAAACTTCTGAAAGATCCGTCCAACTGCAACCCCGGGTTTGTAGCGAGTCTTCTGTGCACAGGCTGGAACGTGAGGGTTTTCGTATTCTTCATGACACAAGCATGAGCAGTCCCGTAGCATCAATGACTTGACTCACATGTTAGAGCATCTCCAGCATGCGCCGGTCGTGCCACACGCAAAAAACACATATGCCCCGCGCGCATCGGCTGGTTTGGCGCGGCGCACTAAAATGCAGCGCGCGCGCCGCTCCAGCAACGCGCAAAAAAAACATCGCGTGCGCTCATTCTAGGCTATTGGAAAATAGATAGATTGCATAGATTTTAAAATGATACAAAGGTATTTTACATCCGAAACATAGATTGCATAATAATTAAAAATGACAAACGATAAAAAACGAGATAGATTGCATAAAAAAACTACTCTAAGTCGCTATCATCACTATCATCATCCTTCTCGGCGGTGTCGTCCGAGGTATCCAGCCAGATGTCCAACCACCGATCATCGTTCGGCATGAAGAACGACTGCCCACCTGCTGCAACGAGATCGGACTGCGCGTTCGCCAACGCCTTGCGCCGACGCCTGTCCAACCGCGCCTCGCGGCGCCTTCGTGTGTCCTCCTCGCGACGCCTTGCCCAGTAGGCCTGCTCGTAGGCGACGTCCTCCGGGTGGCGGTGGCGCCACTCCGCCATGACCCGCTCGTCCTCCTGGGCGACGAGGAGGCGGCGCTGCCGCTCGGCGTGCTCCGCACGGTCTTGTGCTCAGACGCGTTGGCGGGGCACAGTCGAGCGCTTGCTGGAGCGTGTAGACATCTTGGAAGTTCATCTGGCCGCGTAGCCGGCCTAGGCGCCACGCCGCCGCGTCGTACGCGCGGCCGGCCTCGCGCGCCGTCCCGTACGTGCCGAGGCCGAGCCGGAGATCGCAAGAGCGTATCTCCGCGTAGTAGCCGCCGTTGGGGCGTAGGAGGACGCCGCGGTAGCCGGACTCTCCTCGGCGGCGCGGCGGCATGGCGGCGCGGCGGTGGCGGGGCGCTGGAGCGGCGCGTGGCAGAGAGAGGAAGGGGAGAAGAGGAGGCGTGAAGAGGCGCGTGGCGCGCGCCGCACTTTATAGGCGCGCCGGAAGCGGCGCGCAAAAAATGGCGCGCGAGCTGGCGCCTTGTCGCGCGCGCGCAAGCGGTTCCCGCGCGCATGGTTTTCCCGCCGCCGTTGGAGCGCGGCAAAACGCCCCGCACGCGCTAAAGGCTGCGTTTACCGCGCGCGCGTCGTTTCGCGCGGCCGTTGGAGATGCTCAGCTGAGCTGAATAAGGATTCATACGTTTAGAAGCGCAAATCCGATCCCCTAAACATCCGCGGGCACATCTAAATGTGTCCGCGACATGGACCAACCCATCGTTTGTCATGCCAGACAAGCACATCCCTCATATCCAAACTCTCGTATTCATGCAAAGTCATGCACGTCCATCATAAAGCATATGTTTATCACAATTCGATAAAGCAAAATAAACCGTAATTCTACACATGCCAAATAAACACCAATAATTTACACATAGATAGACGATACATGAATGAATCAAAGCCTCCATTGTTACCCTCGTTGATCCTCTTTCTTCATGTTAATCAACCACTTCTTGCTTTTCTCATCCTAGAGGCTAGTGTCCTACAGCATGATTCTCGACTCCTCTTTGCCTTGCAAGCCTCAACTTCTCTCTCAAATCAATTCATTGCATTATTGTCGCCTTCTCGAGCTTCCATTTTGTACATTTCTCTTGCTTATACAAGTCCACCTTCTCCCTCCCTTCTCTTTCACCCTCCCCGGGTCGAACTCCATCATTTACCTTTGCACATCCAAGCATGTATCTCTCCTCCTCCGTCTTCTCCTTGGAGCAAAAATGTTTGCCCATGCGATGGGCATTTTGCTTGCCACGACTCCTTCTCCCATTTGTTTCCCATCATTTACAGCTTCCTCTTTGGTACGGTCGTTTGTACGTCCGCCTATCCACATTTCTCCTCTTCGTCATCCAATCCAATATATTGTTGGGAGCTTGGGCCATCGTTTCTTCAACTTTTTGGTGGGGTTTTTGAGCTCATTGAGGACGAGTTGCCACTTCGGTTTTCATTCAATTTCAATAAGCAATTGGGACAAAAGTGAATGGCTTGCCCTCAATTTGGTTGTACAAAGCGTCCGCCAACCGTAACTAGCAAAACAAGAATCACTCAAAACAATGCAACAATGAAGCTAGCAATACAAATGATGACAATGTGAAGCAATTCAAACTTACATGTCTTTTTTTTAAAAAACCACCCATATATTAATTAATTAACACAGATGTTCATACTTACATGTCTTGACTCCCATGCCACTTTGGTTCTGGTCAACCACTTGTGAATGAAACTGCAAAACTTGTTGATGCTTTCTTGGATGGTGAACCATCTATGTCGGAGAAAGCCTAACTGCGGATGGTATGGATTGGGTGAGGCCCCACATAGTTCTTGTGTTCATGGTAGTGTTTGTGGGTCTTTTGCCAATATTTAACGCCTTTTGCTCGGTTTCATAAATTGAATCCATGCTTGTGGTCAACCAAGCTTCACACAACAGAACATCCTCATGCCTTTGGTACCTTTTTTTTAGTGTACGGTATCTGCCCAACATCAAACATAAGGAAATTGATATCACCCAAGTCATAAGGCATAGGCTCTTGACCATATTTATCACACTCATCATGTATGCGTCCTATAATATGCATCACGATGGAACTACCATCCCTAAGTTGATCCAATGGTATGTGCAACAAACGAAACAACCGATACTATGGCGTATGAGGGGGGGGATGTATCCTGTCTTGGTCGTCCATTTCATCAAACAACACATGGGCATAGCTGGCATCGACGTTTCCTGACGTTGTACACTGCCTTTTGGAGTTGCGATGAGTCGTACACCATGTCAGTGGCAGCATCCTCTTCCGTCCAGTCATCCAGATGACCAACCGCTAGTAGGCCGAAGCGAAGTCATGCATGGCCAACAGCTTGTTCCTTCTCGTGTTCACGACGGATGGCGCGAAGCCGGTCGCCAGACCGTACACGCCCAAGTTCATGTCACTGGCCTTCTCCGCAGCTCCACATACACGTTGTCGGGCGCGCTGATCCCTCCGTGTGACTCCTCCTCAAGAGACGACGGTCGGGACCCCATGGATTATGTCAAGTCCATGGCACCGGTGGGGTACAAGTTACTCGGTGTCTGACATTGAGGACAGCGGATGAGGACGGCGGCGCGGACTAGGGAGCAAGGGCAGGGGAGGGTGACGATTTGGACACGAGAAAGGAAGACGGACACCTGAAAGGACGGTCAATTTGGAGTAGGTCCTGTGCGTCCCCAAGTCCGCCACATAGCGCCTAGGTCTGGGTGGATGATGATTTTGTGACCAGACAATGACATGTTCCGGGAGGGTTCGAGGGTTTGGTTGTAGATGCTCTTAGACTAAACAGCATCCACATCCAAAGCAAAAACACTCACAAATTATACCTCTTATTTTTTTTCGCTGCAATTTCCTGGAGACAAGAAATGCAGGTTTTCCTATCTAAATTTCGGAAAACTCTCAAGCAGGAACTTATCGCCGACACTTTGGTTTCACTACCAGAAATTGCACATTTCAAGTTTCGCCTAGAGACTCTTTTATTTTTGATAATTCAGTTATATGCTCATATGATTGCTGCGCTTGGAACACTTCCGCCAACTTTTCAGCTGAATAACAGGCGAGGTTTTTGTTTCTGCTTAGCATGTTTCTTCAACATGCATGACTCCGGTACATCCACCAAACAAGCATAATAACAGTCACGTCTAACACAAATGCGATACATTTCCTGGGTACATGCCACATCCTTCAGACTGTGCAACGGCATTCAGGGTAACTGGGCAAGAGTCGGAACCAGAGCTCCACATAGCAGACCTTACTTGCACCTTGGGAAATGGGTGTTATCAACATAGCCTCCCGACATCGCCGTTTGAACATTTCTCTGGAACTTCTGTGGGTTGTCTCGGAGGACGGCCGCGGCTTCATGATTCAAGGGGTCCTCGTCATTGGGTTGCTGCAGAAAAGAAGTAAGAAGATGGTTAATGGCCAAGCAGGAGTACATGATAATACTGCTCAAAAATAAAAAGGAGTACATGATAATACAGAAGACAAACAGTGACTTGTCTTCCCTCGAGATAAATACATGCAACTCAGGCATTTTACATTTTGAATGGAAAATCAGCAGGTGGAACAGTTTTGAATATGATACTTACTGAGAAAAGAAGGTTTAAGCCATATATTATGGTGTTGATGTTCAAGACAGGCTTCCAGTCTTCACGCAGAATGTTCAGGCAGACATTTCCTTCTAGGTCAATATTAGGATGGTAAACCTGAAAGTTACTACATTAGCAATAACCAACTTATGCTGATGATTGACAGGAGTCAGATTGTGTTACCTTGGTCTTGCACTTGACCTTCGGAGCCTCGTGAGGGTAGGAAGGAGATACTTGGAAGGTGAAAGTAAATGTCCCACCTCTAAGAAAGAAGACATATTATGGATATCAGAATAATTGAATAATGCTGTTCCAACGAACTGATAAGGTGCACAATAGTGTACAAAAACAACAATTCTTTGTCAATTATTTAGGGGCCAACAAAAATGGAGTTTTCTCCTTATTAAGAATCAATGTTGTACTGAAAAGATGAGATACAATGCCCAAGGAGGAGAAACATGGATGAGTGTAACTGATGAAAACTATAAAGAAACTAATGTGACAATAGCCGACAACTACTCATATTTCTATTGAAGTTCTATAGGAAAATTCTTCATCATGCTATGTCCAGACATATTTGAAGGAATGTGATGTAACAGTGCAATATTTTTAAGTAAGTCGAATGTCCAGTCAAAGATTAAACGATTCAAAATCAAAATTAACTAATAAACATGACTAAACATTGAAAAGAAGAGTAGACTTAAAAGAAGCATCTATAAGATACTTACACGTAGTATCCTTCATCAGGTCGTAGAGTGGCTTCAAAGTTCATGAGATCATCCTTTCCATTTGGAAAGGAAATTTTAGTTGTCTTTGGAAGGTTAAGTTCAGCAATATCTGCAAGTTAAAATGAAAACTGTCACCAAGATCCATGCTCTGAAAACTATCCAAATAGAAACAAACTAATATTCATCATGTGCATACTGCATAAATCTGGAAGACAAGAATAGATAGGTGGCTGTTAAAATTTTAGACGACATTTAGATTGACAACACATGTTTGAACAATAGAAGAATCTATCACTGTTCAACTTTTAGTATGGTAGGATTTCGTGAATCCTCATAATTCATGAAATATCTAACAGTTTTGCTAAAGCACATCTAGATGTGCCCTAAGTATTGCACATCTAAGTCCTATGTCATTGATTTTACACGGAGATTCGTGCAGATGTTTTTCTTTTTCTTTTCTTTTTCATTGTTATGCTTGATTGAGTCACCTAGATGTGCAATAGCTAGGGCACATCTAGATGTGCCCTTTCTAACTTAAGTTGGAATAGTGAATTCGGGATTCAACCCTGTATATCAGATATCTAGGCGTTCATTACTATATATATATATAACTATCAGAGTCATCAACATAGTTGTCCTGGTGACAACTATATGAAACCAATGTCATCCACAACAGCAGCTAATGACTATACCCAATGTGCAAAGACCAAAAGGGAGATAGATGAGCCACTACTATCATTCAGCATACTACCCCATACTCAGCGTACTGCCTCACTCAAGCCAGCCCTCATACCTAGTAACCACTGCCAGTCTGCCGCCACCCTCCCGTGCCCTAGTCCCCTACGACACCCTACTTCCACCATGTTGGCACCTCATCCTTTCCTCCACATCCCTCTCATGCCCCATCTCCCTCCACCCTGCTTCTGCTGCTGCTCTGCCTCATCCTCAAGCTGAGGTAAGGGCATCGAGACGAGGCTGACTACAACTTTATGAGTAAGGCAACTCTGTCATAAACAAATCCAGCGGCAAAGAAAACATGGTGGTTCAGCACCCCCCTACTCTCATGTTTCACACCACTGGGTCAGTTTATATCTTTCCAGGCCAGGCAAGGGGCCAATGGCGTTCCTCCTCTGAACCAGAATGGCTAGGTAGCACGTCTGTGTTGACTGGGCAACAGTGTGAGAACTATTTCCATCATGCAAGTCAAACAAAACAAAAACAAACAGATCGTAATCATTGGTATACAGATTACCCAATTTGTCACACACATGAAGCATGGCCCATGCAAAAGTTGGTCATAACCAGTACAAGTCAGCCAATATGGTTAGCAGTAAAGACTACTCCCTCCGTCGCACATTATTTGAAGTTCTAGCTTTGTCTCAAGTCAAACTTATCTATATTTCATCAAGTCTATAAAAAGTGCTAATATCTGCCGCATCAAATATATATAGTACAAAAATACATTTTATGATGAATCTAATGAAGCTAATTTGGTGTTGTGGATGTTGATATATTTCTTAGATTTGGTCAAAGTTGGAGAAATTTGACTTAGCACAAAGCTCAAACTTCAAATAAGTTGGAACGGAGGGAGTAAATAGCAAGGTACACAACATATACGCTAGTAACTAAACCGACACAACCCCTATTTAGTCTTTTTCACAAGCGAATTAATTTTTATTACATAAGTGTCATGCATATGATTTCCACAAAATATAAATGCAACAAATTGGTTAACTAATATACTTAGGAGCAATAGTTCATTTGCCTAACAAATGAAAAACAAAAAGAACGGCATACTGGGGAACAAGATTGCAAGATCAGCTTAGCCCTAATCAATACACATTGTACAATGTACATCATGTCAGTGTGGCTCTGTTCAGCGCTGTGGTGGATTATGGTGATCTTGTTTGATTGACCCTTGGCTAGTTGGTTTGTTTTATCTCAGGTATTAAGTTGCAATTTGATATACTTTGGTTGTACAAGAACATATGAGATGAAACGTGACAGGGCACCATTGAACAACAGAAACTATTCAGATTAATCTGATCAATCAAACATAGCAATACACTCTTCACAGCAGCTTGAAAAATAAGCACAAAAGCGGCAGACTCAATCAATATCAAGTGAGACACCTGGCTGAAAGTAACATAACATAACCCTAACATCAAATCCCTTCCGGCGAAACAAACCTTTATGGAGACGTAATTCCCCAGGACTTTGCTTCTTGACGGGAGGCCCCCCTTTCGAGTTGGCTGCCTCTTCGTTCTTCTGCCCCTTGATCTTGAAAAGGTTTATCATCTTTGCTCCTTGTGCACGGGGCCCTTAGGTGGGGCGGATCCGTGCGGATCGGGACGAGGAACGGCGCTACAGGGGAGCCCTTCCTTCGTTCTGCGGCTGCAGAGAGAGATGCGTCAGAGAGATTGAATTGCTGACGAGGAACAGCGCTGCACGGGGACCGCGCCGCTCCGGTCGTTCTGCCAGCGCCCGCACCGCTCCGGTCGCCGTTCACTCTTGCTGCGGAGAGAGAGAGAGAGAGAGAGAGAGAGAGAGAGAGAGCACCTGTCCAGCCGCCGCCCGATGTCCTGTCGCCGCCGCCGATGCGACGAGAGGGGGAAAAGATTGGGGTTTCGGGAGTACGCGAAAAAACGCTATTACGGATCGAATACGCAGCCTCGTCAGCCTGAACACTCTACTTTATAACGCGAATATGTTCGGATCTTTTAGAAAACCTAAACTTTATTGTCCCCGGACCGGACTCTACACGCATATATAGCCACATTATCACAAAATTCTATAAACTTGAATGTAAAAGCCGAACATGTCACAAATTCTATGGCCACATTTATTTTATTTCTTAACACAGTATAATCACATATGCTCATATGCATGCATATATACGGGCACGTATGAAGACACAAACGCACTAGACCTATGAGCATCTTCGAGATACTGACCCGATATAATATTTTGAGATTGATGAAGTCACCACAGATGTCTTCGACGAAAACATCTTCTCTCACTAAATGAATATCTCCAGGAAAGCCTGCAATAAATGCAGAAAATGCAAGCACCACTTCAAGCCTAAGACTTGAATCATAGTGTGCTGGTTGCACCACAAGAAACCTATCCATCTCAGATGGGCTTAGTTTGCGTACAGAGCTTTATTCAACAAAGGCATTCCTACAACAATTAGCCAATAGATTGGTCATTAGGAAGCTAGGAGTTTTATCAAGCCGGCTCTCGGTCACGTACAATGTGCAAGCGCACTTAGCACAAAGATAAGACAGGATATTAGCTGACATTTTTACATGTTGAATGGTACATCTCCAACGTATTTATAATTTTTAATTGTTTCATTTTATTATATTATCAATTTTGGATGTTTTATATGCATTTTAATGCTATTTTATATATTTTTGGGAACTAACCTATTAACCCAATGCCTAGTGCCAATTGATGTTTTCTGCTTGTTTTTTGATTTTCAGAAAATCAGTACCAAACAGAGCCCAAACGCTACGAAACTTTTTGATGATTTTTTTTCTGAACATATGAAACCCTAGGAGCTTCTGCAAGGGACCAGAGTGTTGGAAATATGACCTAGAGGCAATAATAAAGTGATTATTATTATATTTCGTTAATCATGATAAAGGTTTATTATTCATGCTAGAATTGTATTGACCGGAAACTTAAATACATGTGTGGATACATAAACAAATAGAGTGTCCTTAGTTTTTTCTAGAATATGCACGAGAGTGCATATCATCTATTAAAGAAGGAATAGGGTTAAAGAAACCCTCCGCAAGTAGTGTTACATGTGATTACAAGCAAGCACTACTCTACCCGGCCATGGCCGGCTTTACAAGCCCTACCCTACTCTCATATTAATCCACCTATGTAGCTCCACTAAGACATGGTCAAGGTCGTCCTTGATGAGCCTTGCATGCTTCTAGTTTGTGCGTTCAAGGTGTACTGTCTCGATGACCCGATGTACGGAGGGCGTTGCACCGTCGAATACAATGTCGTTTCAGTGTTTCCATAGGGTCCAAAGCCCCAGCTTGAGGATCGTTTTGTTATCCTTGTCCGAGAGTCAACTTTTTGTCCTCCTGGTGCACCACTCGGTCAGGGTGTCGTGCTGCGTGGGCACACTTGAGGGTGACTCCAATGCCATGCCCAGCACCGTCCACATTTGCTTGGGGAACATGCACTGGAGAAGTAGGTGGTTTATCGTCTCATCATGCTGCTCGCAAAACGGGCACTTGTCCTGGTGGGGGAGACCTCTTCGTGCTAGATTAGTGCTTGCTAACGAGCATATTCCAGAAAAAACTAAGGACAGTGTATAGATAAACCACTGTATACAAAAAACGGGCACTTGTCCTGGTGGGGGAGACCTCTCCGTGGTTTATCAAGTGACAACATGTCTATGGTTAGGAAACCTTAACCATCTCTTGATCAACAAGCCTCTACTAGACTACCTCGTTGATCAAGAGATGGTTAAGGTTTCCTAACCATAGACATGTGTTGTCACTTGATAACGGGATCACATCAATTAGAAGAATGATCTGATGGACAAGACCCATCCGTTAGCATAGCATATGATCGTTCAGTTCATTGTTACTGCTTTCTTAATGTCAAATACATATTCCTTCGACCATGAGATCATGCAAATCCCTGATATCGGAGGAATACCTTGTGTACTATCAAACGTCACAACTTAACTAAGTGATCATAAAGATGCTCTACAGGTAGCTTCGAAGGTGTCTGTTGAGTTGGCATGGATCAAGATTGAGATTTGTCACTCTGTATGACAGAGAGGTATCTCTGGGCCCTCTCGGTAATACAACATCACAAAGCTTGAAAGAAAAGTGACTAAAGAGTTAGTTACGAGATGATGTATTACGGAACGAGTAAAGAGACTTGCCGATAATGAGATTGAACTACGTATGGAGATACCTACAATCGAATCTTGGGCAAGTAACATACCGACAGACAAAGGGAACTACGTATGTTGTCATAAAGATTTGGCCGATAAAGATCTTCGTAGAATATGTAGGAATCAATATGGGTATCCAGGTCCCACTATTGGTTATTGACCGGAGAAGCGTCTCGGTCATGTCTACATCATTCTCGAACCCGTAGGGTCCGCATGCTTAACGTTTGTTGATGATATATTATTATATGAGTTATGTGAATTGGTGACCGAATGTTGTTTGGAGTCCTGGATGAGATCACGGATATGACAAGAAGCTCCGGAATGGTCCGGAGGTAAAGATCGATATATATATATAGTGTTACTATTCGTCACCCAGGATACAGAATAAATTATTCTTCACCCGAGGTAATCTTACGACCACTTTCTAAATAAATTACATTTATAATATAAATAGTTACATGCATGTTGATTTAATATGTAAAATTTGGTATAAAAAATATAAAAATAGGTTATAAGACCAGAAAAATTACATTTTATGTACGTTTTACACTATGTTCTTACATTCGTAATTTTACGTAACATAAAATATTTTTTACAGCGAGTACATATTTTCTTATGTTCTCTTTTTATGTATGAAATAAAACAAAATTTACGAAACGTAAAAATACGTTGCATTGATGTCAAATTAGAAAGGGGGTGAAGAATAACTATTCCTCATTCAGGACAGCACTATTCTAATCTCAGGATTAGAATAACTATTTGGATCACAACTTCCTATATAGGGCCCACTGTAGGTTCTCGAGATCCAAAAATGCCACCGAACAGGAAAAAAAACAACCCAATCCCGATCCCATCACCCGCAACCTCTTGCCCCGACCCCAGATCGCCCTCACCCTGCGCCCCCCAACCCCCCGCGCGCCGCCGCGCGACCGCCGCCGCCGTGACCGCCACCTTCTCCCACCGCCGCGGCCACCTGCCGGCCCCATCCCACCATCCCCCGCATGACTCCGTCGGCCCACCCCGCCATCCACGCGCGCCACCGGCCGCTCGGCCCCTTCACTGGTCGCTCAGCCCCGTCGCGCCCCACCGATCCCAGCGCGTCTCCCGCCGCCGGCTGCTCGGCTCCGTCGCCAACCCTGACCCCAGCGCGCCTCCCGCTGCCGGCCGCTCGGTCCCGACGCGCCCTCCACCGCCGACTCCCAGCCCCGAGGCGCCCCCAGCCGCCGGACTTCCACTGGCGACCACAACCGACGACCACCGCCATGCCCAGCCGCTGGACTTCCACACCCCGCCAGATGCTCTCCCTGAACTTCCTAGTGCATACTAGTTTCCTTCATCGAGCCCCTCTGGCGATGGTTTGTGTTTGTTGCCCACAAGGCCGCAACATGTTCGTGTTAATGCTAGGAGGAGTGCTGCTATTGAATTTTGTTTGTTGATGCTGGATACAGTACTGAACTTCATGCTTGCCGGTCCGTGCTTGCAACATGACATAAATACAGTAGTTTTGAGTAGCAAGTCACCAGAAAAAGGGCCCCGGTCCGTGCTTGCCGGATCCCTCACCATGACCACTCACCTCACGCTGCTGGCGACCTGCCAAAGGCTAAGCAGCGACCTGTCCAAGGCCTAAGGGTGAACTTCGTGCTTGAACCTTTTCCAAATTGCTTCTACTTTTCTTCTAAAATCTTGATGCCATGTCTTGTTTTGCATAATGGATGATTTAGTTCTTTTTATTCTTGATCATTTTTCTGAATTTTTTGCTTTGTGCATTCATGTGTTCTCAAACCTGTATTCTGTCTCTAGGTAGCGCCGCCGCATTCTCTGGCGTAGCCCCGACGCTCCACGCCTCTGCCCCAACTCCTTGCTCGCAACGACGCGATTCATCACATACTACCGGATTTCATCGGAGGAGGCCCCCCTGCTGCACCTCCGCCTCCTGGGTCCCGCTAGCAGAACTCCCCTGTTACTCCTCACGGCTGCACTACTCTCTCTCCCTCTCCCTCTCTCTCTCTCTCTCTCTCTTTCTGATTGAGGCGATTTCATCGGAACAAATTCATGTACATGCTTGATTGCAAGTATTTTTTTCCTAGATGCGAACAAGAACCCATGGATTGCTGTTTATTATTTGTAAGATTGCGTAATCACGTGTTTGATTCTATGCAAAAAAAGAAAGAGTATGTGTAAGTTCAAATACGCCAATTATAGAAGTTCGAAATTCCTATCCAGTAAGAACAAAAAAGTATGCTCTCTAAAGCTGCTTTTGTTTATGACTCAAAAAAAATTTGTTTTCTCTGGAACAAAACACTAAGTGATATTTTCTTCCCTCTGAACATAAAATTTCTATTTCCAACTATAAAAGTAAGCACTCTGATGCACAGTAATATCTTTATTTAAAAAAAGAGAAAAACACGATGAGAAAGGTTGTAGAGCCCTATGATGTTCAATTTGTTTTGCTTTTCGAAGTTCAATTTGTTTTGCTTTTCGAAGTTCTGGTTGTTGATTTTCTAAAGAGAAAGGTTGCTTCACTTGCACTCCTCTATCTAGTCATGTGTGGTGATCTCCTCGACTCCTCGGTTTCTACAAAAAAATATAAGTATGAAGTTTAATTCAAAAAAGATGGTTTGATGCTTATTTAAAAACCATATTTTTCTAATAATAAAACAATGAAGTTCAAATTAAAAAAGCAGAGAAGTTCAAACTTTATAAAAACCTCAGATTTTTTCTCCTTACTAAAGAATAAAATGAAGAAGTTCAAATTAAAATAAAAGAAACAACTAATTTTTTTAAATAGAAATATTAAAGTGCAATATTACATTGCACTAAAAAATAGGTTTACAAAAACTTATGAGGATGCTGATATTTTAAAAATCTGGAAGTTAAAAAGAATGAGCAAGAAGTTCAATAAAAAAGGTACTTCAAACATCTCCATAAAAACGGATTTTCCCCTTTGTAAAAAAAATATTCGTTCCAATTAAAAAGAGGAACATTTCAAAATAATTTATATTTTTCCCGTTCTAAAAGCACTAGAAGTTCAAATTTAAAAAACGGTGTGGTTCTATGTTTATAAAGAAAAATGATTTTCCTCATTAATAACAAATCAGACCAAGAAGTTCAAATTAAAATAACGGTGCAATTCAACGTTTCTTCTTAGTGTCCACGTACTGTGTTTTCTTTTTGTAAAAAATGTGTATTCCCAATTAAAAGACATAGAGGTTCAACTTTAAATAATCGAGTAGTTCAATATTTATTACATAACTAGGACTTTTCCCGTTACTAATGAATAACACCAAGAAACCATAAATTAAAAGTTTGAAGTAGTTTGATGTTTATAAAAACTCAGATTTTCCTAAAAAGTATTAAAACCAAGAAGTTCAATTTTGAAAATTGAGTAGTTCGATGTATATAAAAAAACTCAGGTTCTCACGTTACTAGAGAATAAAACCAAGAAGTTCAATTGCAAAAAAGCAGAGCAATTTGATATTATATTTGAAAAATTGGATTTTTCTAGTTACTAAAGAATAAAATCAATAAGTTCAATTTCAAATAAGGAAGAAGTTCGATGTTTCTAAAAAACCTCCAATTTCCACATTTCTAAAAATACACAATGAAGTTCAAATAAAAAAGATAGATCAGTTCAATGCTTATAAAATCATCAAATTTGTTGCAAGAAGTTCACGTGCACCTTCGTGCATGGTTCAGAATTTATATTGCGGGACGTCCGACCTCCAATTACATGTTTTAAAATGGCAAGAAAATGGCGTCCGACTTTCAATTGCGTGTAATTCGATGTACACACAAAATTGCGACAGAAGTTCATAGTGAAAACAACGAGAAGTTCAAGTACTGCAAGGAATGCATTTCAGGTGAGAATAAAAACATAGAAAAATAAAAGCATAAAAGGTTTGTTGAAAGAAGTTCAAGTGCTCTGTCCAGGGAAGTTCAAAAATTCTTGCGAGAGAGGTTCACCTCGTATTTCCATGTTCGATTTTTTCTGTATAAAAATCGAATACAATTCTTTACTCAAAAATATGAAAATGTGAAGTTCAAATTGAAATAACAGAGAAGTTCGGAGTTTATTGAAACCTAGGATTTACCTATTCAAAACATAAAAAACACAACGACATTTTTTGCACTTTTGAAAACAACTCAAACGAAAAAAAGGTTGCTAGAAGTTCAAGTGCTCGACGAGTAAAAGTTCAAATAAATTTTGCGAGAGAGGTTCACCGTGTATTTAGATGTCCAAAATACATAAAAAATATGTTTTTTTTGTGTTTTAAAATAATTCTTTCAAACCGGAGAGAAGTTCAAAGTGATAACAACCGAAAGTTCATGTACTACATGATGTGTATTTCATATAAGAAAAATACAATAAAGTGAAACAGAGTGAAGTTCAAATAGACATGCCCCAGAAGTTCAACTACTTCACTCAGTGCAACAAACAACATGTCAAAAACAAAGTGAGGGTCAAACAAACATGCCCAAGAAGTTCAACTACTTCACGCGGTGCGTTTCCATTCGCAACGAAGGCATAAATCATGATCTCGTCATTTCTCTAATTTACTTCAAAACAACAGGAATATCATTTGTGTAAATTCAAGTCCTCGGTCGGAGAAAGTTAAAAAATATATTGTGAGAGAGGTTTGTACAAAGAGAATATCATTTGTGTAACACTGACGAAATGGATGGGAAAAATAAAAACGAAAATACGTCACAGAAGTTCAACGTGAACACAACACGAAGTTCAACTACTATAGTGAATGAATTTGAGATGAGAAACTTTTAAAATTGTTGCGAGTATGGAAAAATGATCAACACGGGAAAGTTGCGTGTTTACAGCAGCTTTCCATCGGTATATCACTTGCTCAATTCCGGTGAGTAGATGGAGAGCTACGAGCAGTGGATGGAGAGCTACGGGTAAAAAAGCACGTGAAAAACAGAGTGAAGTTTAAGTAGACATGCCGAGAAGTTCACGTTCTTCACGCGGTGCATTTTTGAAGAATCTGTTTCGCGATAAAGGCAGAATGAACGATCTCGCCATTTCCGAAATTACTTGAAAATGGCAAGGAATCACAAAAAACCATGAACATGAAAAAGTTTCGAATTTTCCGTAGCTTTTCAGTGGTATATTATTTGCCCCATTCCGATAAATTTTGTAGAAATTACGGCAAAAATGCGTTTTTAGCCATTTTCAAAACTGACATAAAACCATAATGAATTAGGAGAAATAATATATACAAAAAAAATTCGCATTTCTTCAAGATTTCCAACGCCATATCATTTGCTGCATTTGGACGTACAGTTAAAAAATTAGCTCGAAAATACGAACTCGGTGGAACTTGTACCGTTTTCTAAATTACTTTTAAACCATTCAAAATTAGAAAAAACTTTTAACATGAAAAAGTAGCGCATTTTCATAAGCTTTCCAACGCGATATTATTTGCCTCAATTGGATTAGCCGTTTAGAAATGGCATCGAAAATACAAACTCGGGTGTTCCATTTGCGAAATTCTATGATTTTCCGAATTACTATTTAACCGTATGGAATTAGAGAAAACTTTCAACATGTGGAAGGAGCGATTTTTCAGCAACTTTCCAATGCCATATTATTTGCCTCATTCTGATAAACGGTTTAAAAATGCGATCGAAAATACGATTCACGTTTTTTGTATGAAGAAAAAACAGTTTTCAAAACTGCTCTTAAACCGCTTACATTTTGCCAAAAAATTAACTTGGGTCATGATACTGATATCCATAGCTTTCCAACGGTATATCGCAAGCCCCATTTGGACACCTTTTAGCTGAAGTTCAACCTAGTACTCGGGGAAGGTCAGGCGCGTTACTCGAGAAGTTCATGTTGTGATCAGAATATTATTCTGATCCCGTGATCAGAATAGTGTTTATGTATGTGTGTGTGTATATATATATAGGACAATACTATTTGGTCTCCGGAAAGGTTTCAGAATGCACCAGGTATTTATTGGATCACCGGAAGGGGTTCCGAGTGACCACGTGAAGTTACTGGGACTAACGGGCCAACGGGAGGGGAGCACCCCAGCCCACAAAGGGGCTCGCGCGCCCCAACCTGGTCGCCGGCCTTGTAAAGGAAAAGGAGAGAGGATGGCCCCCTCCTGCCTTTCTCCACGCAAGGGAGAAAGGGAAGGGGAGGTGCCCTAGGGGTAGCCGGCCCCCCTTTCCTTTCCCTCATACGCCAAAGAAGGAAATGGGGTGCGCCTAGGCAGGCACCCAGGGTGGCCACTGGCCCCCTTGGGACGCGCCCTAGGGCAGCTCCCCCACCTATATATATGAGAGGAGGGAGAGGAGAAACACAACGCCATGATCCCCAAGCCATGTGTGGCACCCCCTCTCCCTCTAGTTCTAGTTCCTCCTCCATCCATGTCCATTGTGCTTGGCTAAGCCCTGCAGATAGTTTCACCACCACTGTCACCATGCCGTCATGCTGCCGGAACTCATCTACTACTTCGCCTCTCTTGCTGGATCGAGAAGGTAAGGACGTCATTGAGTTGAACGTGTGCTGAACACGGAGGTGTCGTATGTTCGGTACTTGATTGGGACGGATCGTGAAGGTGTACGAGTACATCAACCGTGTTAATAAACGCTTCCGCTTAGCGATCAACAAGGGTATGTAGATGCTCTCCCCCTCTCGTAGCTATGCATCTCCATGGATAGATCTTGCGTGTGCGTAGAAATTTTTGTTTTCCATGCAAAGTTCCCCAACAGTGGTATCTGAGCGAGGTCTATGCATAGATGATATGCACGAGTAGAACACAATGAAATTGTGGGCGGTGATGTTCATATTGCTTCCCACCAATTTCTTATTTTGATTCGACGGTTTGTGGGATGAAGCGGCCCGGACCAACCTTACATGTCCACGCACATGAGACCGGTTCCAGCGACTGACACGCAACTTGTTTTGCATAAAGGTGGCTGGCGAGTGTCAGTTTTTCCTACTTTAGTTGAATCGGATTTGATTATGGCGGTCCTTGCAGAAGGTTAAATTGCAACTTGATAATCACCGTTGTGGTTTTGTGTAGGTAAGAACGGTTCTTGCTAGTTGCCCGTAGCAACTAATACGTCTCCAACGTATCTATAATTTTTGATTGCTCCATGCTATATTATGTATTGTTTTGGACTATATTGGGCTTTATTTTCCACTTTTATATTATTTTTGGGACTAACCTATTAGCCGGAGGCCCAGCCCAGAATTGCTGTTTTTTGCCTATTTCAGTGTTTCGAAGAAACAGAATATCAAACGGAGTCCAAACAGAATAAAACCTTCGGGAACGTGATTTTCTCACCGAACGTGATCCAGGATACTTGGACCCTACGCCAAGGCATCAGAGAGGCGGTCACGAGGGTGGGGGCGCCCCCCTGCCTCGTGGGCCCCTCGAAGCTCTACCGACGTACTTCTTCCTCCTATATATACCTACGTACCCCCAAACGATCAGAACAGGAGCCAAAAACCTAATTCCACCGCCGCAACTTTCTGTATCCATGAGATCCCATCTTGGGGCCTGTTTCGGAGCTCCGCCGGAAGAGGGCCATCATCACGGAGGGCTTCTACATCATCATAGCCCCTCCAATGAAGTGTGAGTAGTTTACCTCAGACCTTCGGGTCCATAGTTAGTAGCTAGATGGCTTCATCTCTCTTTTTGGATCTCAATACAAAGTTCTCCCCCTCTCTCGTGGAGATCTATTCGATGTAATCTTCTTTTTGTGGTGTGTTTGTTGAGATCGATGAATTGTGGGTTTATGATCAAGTCTATCTATGAATAATATTTGAATCTTCTCTGAATTCTTTTATGTATAATTGGTTATCTTTGCAAGTCTCTTCGAATTATCCGTTTGGTTTGGCCAACTAGATTGGTAGTTCTTGCCATGGGAGAAGTGCTTAGCTTTGGGTTCGATCTTGCAGTGTCCTTTCCCAGTGACAGAAGGGGCAGCAAGGCACGTATTGTATCGTTGCCATCGAGGATAACAAGATGGGGTTTATTTCATATTGCATGAATTTATCTCTCTACATCATGTCATCTTGCTTAAGGCGTTACTCTGTTTTTAACTTAATACTCTAGATGCATGCTGGATAGCGGTCGATGAGTGGAGTAATAGTAGTAGATGCAGAATCGTTTCGGTCTACTTGTCACGGACGTGATGCCTATATACATGATCATGCCTAGATATTCTCATAACTATGCTCAATTCTGTCAATTGCTCAACAGTAATTTGTTCACCCACCGTAGAGTACTTATGCTCTTGAGAGAAGCCACTAGTGAAACATATGGCCCCCGGGTCTATTCTCATCATATCAATCTCCATCATTTTAATCTTGCTTTGCTTTTTTACTTTGCCTTTACTTTTCACTTTGCATCTTTATACCAAAAATACCAAAAATATTATATCTATCAGATCTAACTCTCGTAAGTGACCGTGAAGGGATTAACAACCCCTAATCGCGTTGGTTGCAAGTAGCTATCGTTTTGTGCAGGTACGAGGGACTTGAGCGTGGCCTCCTACTGGATTGATACCTTGGTTCTCAAAAACTGAGGGAGATAGTTACGCTAATCTGCTGCATCATCCTTTCCTCTTCGGGGAAATCCAACGCAAGCTCAAGAGGTAGCAAGAAGAATTTCTGGCGCCGTTGCCTAGGAGTCTACGCAAAAATTCAACATACCAAGTACCCATCACAATCCCTATCTCTCGCATTACATTATTTGCCATTTGCCTCTCATTTTCCTCTCCCCCACTTCACCCTTGCCGTTTTATTCGCCCTCTCTCTCTCTATCCTCCCTCTCTATTTGCCTCTTTTGCCAGTTTGCTTTTGTTTGCTCGTGTGCTAGTTTGTTTGCTTGTTTGTCGCGATGGCTCAACCGAGATTTGGTGATCTTCACCTTAAAAAGTTAGAGGAGATCGAAAACAACGTTAGGAAGTTTATGGTTTTGCAATTTGAGCATAATAATTTCTTTAGAAACGAGCTTAAGGAACAAAAAAGTTTTATGAGATATATGAATAAAGAACTTGATGATATGTCTAAAGAAATTGATGGTATAAGATCCCAAATTGCCCGTCTAGAAAAGATGACTGCTGAAATTTCAGACATGCAAGCCACCTTAGTCAATAAGATGGCCGCTAAACCAAATTCCTATGAAAATCAAGATGAAGATATAAAAGTTATTGATGTGTCTCCTATTAAATCTTTGTTTTGCAATATGAATCTCTATGAAACTTAATATGATCTTCCTTTACCTAGAAGGCATTCTAAAAATTCGGAGTATTTAGATCTTTATGATGAAATTGATGAAAGTGGGATTGAAAAAAATAAAAATCTAGACGTTGCTAAACCCACTATATTGGATTTCAAGGAATTTAATTATGAAAGTTGCTCTTTAATTGATTGTATTTCCTTGTTGCAATCCGTGCTAAATTCTCCACATGCTTATAGTCAAAAGAAAGCCTTCATCGAACATATTGTTGATGCCTTGATGCAATCTTATGAAGAAAAACTTGAGTTGAAAGTTTCTATCACTAGAAAACTCTATGATGAGTGGGAACCAACTATTAAAATTAAAATTAAAGATCATGAGTTTTATGCTTTGTGTGATTTGGGTGCTAGTGTCTCCACTATCCCCAAAACTTTGTGTGATTTGCTAGATTTTCGTAATTTTGATGATTGCTCTCTAAACTTGCATCTTGCGGATTCTGCTATTAAGAAACCTATGGGAAGGATTAATGATATTCTTATTGTTGCAAATAGAAATTATGTGCCTGTAGATTTCATTGTTCGTGATATAGATCGCAATCCTTCTTGCCCTATTATTCTTGGTAGACCTTTCCTTAGAACGGTTGGTGCGATTATTGATATGAAGGAAGGTTAGATTTCAATTTCCATTAAAAAAGGGCATGGAAAACTTTCCAAGAAAGAAAATAAAATTTCCATATGAAACTATCATGAGAGCCACTTATGGATTGCCTACGAAAGATGGCAATACCTAGATCTATCCTCGCTTTTATGCCTAGCTAGGGGCGTTAAACGATAGCGCTTGTTGAGAGGCAACCCAATTTTATTTTTATTCCTTGATTTTTGCTCCTGTTTAGTAATAAATAAATTATTTAGACTCTGTTTTTGTTGTGTTTTTTGTGTTTAATTAGTGTTTGTGCCAAGTAGAACCGTTGG
Organism: Triticum urartu; assembly: GCF_003073215.2. Taxonomy (NCBI): domain Eukaryota; kingdom Viridiplantae; phylum Streptophyta; class Magnoliopsida; order Poales; family Poaceae; genus Triticum; species Triticum urartu. The sequence goes on along the minus strand of NC_053026.1, from coordinate 374,555,566 downwards.
AAAGACTTGGGAAAAGTCTTGTTGAACTTGCTGTAAAAAACAGAAACTTTAGCGCTCAAGAGAACTGCTGTCATTTTTATTTGGAGAGTGATATTTAGTTAATTATTTTTGCAGATGATTAATAGATAAATTCCTCACGTCCAGCAATTTATTTTAGAATTTTTGGGGTTCCAGATATTGCGCTAGCTACAGATTACTACAGACTGTTCTGTTTTTCGTGTGTTGTTTGCTTATTTTGATGAATCTATGGTTAGTAAAATAGTTTATAATCCATAGAAAAGTTGGAATACAGTAGGTTTAAGACCAATATAAATAAATAATGAGTTCATTACAGTAACTTGAAGTGGTATTTTGTTTTCTTTCGCTAACGGAGCTTATGAGTTTTCTACTTTAAGTTTTGTGTTGTGAAGTTTTCAAGTTTTGGGTGAATTCTTGTGATGGATTATGGAACAAGGAGTGGCAAGAGCCTAAGCTTGGGGATGCCCATGGTACCCCCAAGATAATACAAGGACACCAAAAAGTCAAAGCTTGGGGATGCCCTGGAAGGCATCCCCTCTTTCGTCCACTTCCATCGGTAATTTACTTGGAGCTATATTTTCATTCACCAACATGATATGTGTTTTGCTTGGAGCGTCTTGTATTATTTGTGTCTTTTGTTGTTAGTGTGCCACAATCATCCTTGCTGTACACACCTTTTGAGAGAGCCATACATGAATTAGAGTTTGATAGAATACTCTATGTGCTTCACTTATATCTTTTGAGCTAAGTAGTTTTGCTCTATGTGCTTCACTTATATCTTTTGAGCGTTATAATTTTGCTCTATGTGCTTCACTTAGATTTTTTAGAGCACGGTGGTGGATTTGTTTTAAATAAACTATTGATCTCTCATGCTTCACTTAAATTATTTTTATAGTCTTAATAGCATGGTAATTTGCTTAATAATAACATGCTTGGTATTCAAGATTTGTGAAACTTTCTTTTGAGTGTGTTGAATACTAAGAAAAGCTGGATGCTTGATAATTGTTTTGAGATGTGGAGGTAGTAATATCAAAGTCATGATAGTAGAGTAATTGTGAATTTGAGAAGTGCTTGAGTTAAGGTTTGCAAGTCCCGTAGCATGCACGTATGGTAAACGTTATGCAACAAATTTGAAACGTGAGGTGTTATTTGATTGTCCTCCTTATGAGTGGCGGTCGGGGACGAGCGATGGTCTTTTCCTACCAATCTATCCCCCTAGGAGCATGCGCATAATACTTTGGTTTTTGATGGCTCATAGATTTTTGCAATAAGTATATGAGTTCTTTATGACTAATGTTGAGTCCATGGATTATACACACTCTCACCCTTCCATCCTTGCTAGCCTCTTCGATACCGTGCATTGCCCTTTCTCACATCGAGAGTTGGTGCAAACTTCGCCGGTGCATCCAAACCCCGTGATATGATACACTTTTTCACACATAAACCTCCTTATATCTTCCTCAAAACAGCCACCATACCTACATATTATGGCATTTCCATAGCCATTCCGAGATATGTTGCCATGCAACTTTCCACCATCCAGTCTATCATGACACATTCATCATTATCATATTGCTTAGCATGATCGTGTAGTTGACATAGTATTTGTGGCAAAGCCACCGTTCATAATTTTTCATACTTGTCACTCTTGATTCATTGCATATTCCGGTACACCGCTGGAGGCATTCATATAGAGTCATACTTTGTTCTAGTATCGAGTTGTAATCATTAAGTTGTAAATAAATAGAAGTGTGATGATCATCATTAATAGAGCATTGTCCCCAAAAAAGGCCAAAAAAAAAAAAGGCCAAAAAAAGAAAAAAAAAGCCAAAAAAGGCCAAATAAAAAAAGAGAGAAAGGCCAAATAAAAAAATAAAAATAAATAAAAAGGGGCAATGCTACTATTCCTTTTTCCCACACTTGTGCTTCAAAGTAGCACCATGTTCTTCATATAGAGAGTCTCTTGAGTTATCACTTTCATATACTCGTGGGAATTTTCATTATAGAACTTGGCTTGTATATTCCAACAATGGGCCTCCTCAAGTGCCCCAGGTCTTCGTGAGCAAGCAAGTTGGATGCACACCCACTTAGTTTCTTTTGTTGAGCTTTCATATATTTATAGCTCTAGTGCATCCGTTGCATGGCAATCCCTACTCCTTGCATTAACATCAATCGATGGGCATCTCCATAGCCCATTGATTAGCCTCGTTGATGTGAGACTTTCTCCTTTTTTGTCTTCTCCACATAACCCCCATCATTATTCTATTCCACCTATAGTGTTATATCCATGGCTCACGCTCATGTATTGTGTGAAAGTTTATGAGTTTGAAATTATTAAGGTATGAAACAATTGCTTGGCTTGTCATTGGGGTTGTGCATGATGAGAGCATTCTTGTGTGACGAAAATAGAGCATGACTAAACTACATGATTTTGTAGGGATGAACTTTCTTTGGCCATGTTACTTTAAGAAAACATAATTGCTTTGTTGGTTTGCTTGAAGTATTATTATTTTTATGTCAATATGAACTTTTGTCTTGAATCTTCCTAATCGGAATATTCATACCACAATTAAGAAGATTTGCATTGAAATTATGCCAAGTAGCACTCCGCATCAAAAATTCTCTTTTTATCATTTACCTACTCGAGGACGAGCAGGAATTAAGCTTGGGGATACCTGATACGTCTCCAACGTATCTATAATTTTTGATTGCTCCATGATATATTATCTACTGTTTTGGACTATATTGGGCTTTATTTTCCAATTTTATATTATTTTTGGGACTAACCTATTAACCAGAGGCCCAGCCCAGAATTGCTGTTTTTTTGCCTATTTCAGTGTTTTGAAGAAACGGAATATCAAACGGAGTCCAAATGGAATAAAACCTTCGGGAACATGATTTTCTCATCGAACGTGATCCAGGAGACTTGGACCCTACGCCAAGGCATCAGAGAGGCGGTCACGAGGGTGGGGGGCGCCCCCCTGCCTCGTGGGCCCCTCAGAGCTCCACCGACGTACTTCTTCCTCCTATATATACCTACGTACCCCCAAACGATCAGAACAGGAGCCAAAAACCTAATTCCACCGCCGCAACTTTCTGTATCCACGAGATCCCATCTTGGGGCCTATTCCGGAGCTTCGCCGGAAGAGGGTCGTCATCATGGAGGGCTTCTACATCATCATAGCCCCTCCGATGAAGTGTGAGTAGTTTACCTCAGACCTTCGGGTCCATAGTTAGTAGCTAGATGGCTTCTTCTCTCTTTTTGGATCTCAATACAAATTTCTCCCCCTCTCTCGTGGAGATCTATTCGATGTAATCTTCCTTTTGCGGTGTGTTTGTTGAGACCGATGAATTGTGGGTTTATGATCAAGTCTATCTATGAATAATATTTGAATCTTCTCTGAATTCTTTTATGTATGATTGGTTATCTTTGCAAGTCTCTTCGAATTATCCGTTTGGTTTGGCCAACTAGATTGGTAGTTCTTGCCATGGGAGAAGTGCTTAGCTTTGGGTTCGATCTTGCGGTGTCCTTTCCCAGTGACAGAAGGGGAAGCAAGGCACGTATTGTATCGTTGCCATCGAGGATAACAAGATGGGGTTTATTTCATATTGCATGAATTTATCTCTCTACATCATGTCATCTTGCTTAAGGCGTTACTCTGTTTTTAACTTAATACTCTAGATGCATGCTGGATAGTGGTCGATGAGTGGAGTAATAGTAGTAGATGCAGAATCATTTCGGTCTACTTGTCACGGACGTGATGCCTATATACATGATCATGCCTAGATATTCTCATAACTATGCTCAATTCTGTCAATTGCTCAACAGTAATTTGTTCACCCACCGTAGTATACTTATGCTCTTGAGAGAAGCCACTAGTGAAACCTATGCCCCCCTGGGTCTATTCTCATCATATCAATCTCCATCATTTTAATCTTGCTTTGCTTTTTTTACTTTGCCTTTACTTTTCACTTTGCATCTTTATACCAAAAATACCAAAAATATTATATCTATCAGATCTCACTCTCGTAAGTGACCGTGAAGGGATTGACAACCCCTAATCCCGTTGGTTGCGAGTAGCTATCGTTTTGTGCAGGTACGAGGGACTTGAGCGTGGCCTCCTACTGGATTGATACCTTGGTTCTCAAAAACTGAGGGAAATACTTACGCTACTCTGCTGCATCATCCTTTCCTCTTCAGGGAAATCTAACACAAGCTCAAGAGGTAGAAGCAACCATGTAAAACTTGCAACAACAAAGTAGAGGACGTCTAACTTGTTTTTGCACGCCATGTTGTGATGTGATATGGTCAAGATATGATGTGATATATTTTGATGTACGAGATGATCATGTTTTTTAATAAGTTCACGACTTGCATGTCGATGAGTACGACAACCAGAAGGAGCCTTAGGGTTGTCTTTAATTATTGTATGATCTGCGTGTCAATCACTTAAGCACCATGTATTTGCTTTACTTTATCGTTATGCATTAGCAATAGTTGTAGAAGCAATAGTTGGCGAGACGACCCCGACGCTACGATGGAGATCAAGGTGTCGTGCCGGTGACGATGGAGATCATGCCGATGCTTTGGAGATGGAGATCATGCTGATGCTTTGGAGATGGAGATCAAAAGCACAAGATGATGATGGCTATATCATGTCACATTTTTTGATTACGTGTGATGTTTATCTTTTATGGATCTTATTTTGCTTAGAACGGCGGTAGCACTATAAGATGATCCCTTCACTTAATTTCAAAATAAAAGTGCTCTCCCTGAGTATGCATGATACGTCTCCAACGTATCTATAATTATTGATTGTTTCATGATATTATATTATCTGTTTTGGATGTTTTATATGCATTAATATGCTATTTTATATGATTTTGGGGACTAACCTATTAACCTAGAGCCCAGTGTCAGTTTCTATTTTTTTCCTTGTTTTAGAGTTTCACAGAAAAAGAAATACCAAACGGAGTCCAAATGGAATAAAACTTTCGCGGTGATTTTTCTTGGACCAGAAGACACCTAGGGGACTTGGAGTGCAAGTCAGAAGAGGCATGAGGCGGCCACAAGGGTGGAGGGCACGCCCAGGGGGTAGGGCGCGCCCCCAACCTTGTGGGCCCTCGTTGACCTCCTGACCTAGATCTTCCTCCTATATATACTCTTATACCCCCAAAAACATCCAGGGGAGCCACGAAACCACTTTTCCACCGCCGAACCTTCTATACCCATGATATCCCATCTTGGGGCCTTTTCTAGCATCCTGCTGGAGGGGGATTCGATCACAGAGGGCTTCTACATCAACACCATTGCCTCTCCGATGATGCGCGAGTAGTTTACCTCAGACCTACGGGTCCATACACTACAAAAAAAGACACATCCGTGACATTTTGGGTTAAACGAATTTTTTTTCTGTCATACATATGACACTTCTATGACGATAATTGTGACAAAACCCGGTATCATCATAGATGTGGTGGGCTCCTACTTCTATGACAAAAAATCATGACAGAAAATGGGCTTTTCGTCCTGGGCGGGCCGGAGACGCAGCTGCATGACATTCTTTAGGCCGTCCATGACGGAAAAAACTATGGTAGAAGCGAGGGGGAGGAAAATTTCGGGGAGTTCCCGGTTACGGTGGGAGGTCGGGGGCCAAGCGATGCGCGTTTCTCTTGTACACGTACGCGCGTGTGTGCGAGGCTTTGGCTCTAACTGAACCCGAGCGAGGCGTTGGGCTCTAACTGAACCCGAGCGATTGCACTGCAGGCTACGCGTTACTGAACCCGAGCGATCGATCGATGGTTGTTAACTGAACCCGATCGAGCGATTCCTTCGCTACTGCTGCTAACTGAAGCCGATCGATGCTGCCTCTGGATGAACAGTGAGCGTTGCGGGGGGTGGGTTGGATGAACAGTTTCCGGTGGGGGTGGATGAACAGGACCCCGCAGTGTGTTGTGGAACGTAGCAGAAATTCAAAATTTTCTACGCATCACCAAGATCAATCTATGGAGTAATCTAGCAACGAGGGGAAGGAGAGTGCATCTACATACCCTTGTAGATCGCTAAGCAGAAGCGTTCAAGTGAACGGGGTTGATGGAGTCGTACTCGTCGTGATCCAAATCACCGATGATCCTAGTGCCGAACGGATGGCACCTCCGTGTTCAACACACGTACAGCCCAGTGACGTCTCCTACACCTTGATCCAGCAAGGGGAGAAGGAGAGGTTGGGGAAGACTCCATCTAGCAGCAGCACGACGGCGTGGTGGTGGTGGAGGAGCGCGGGACTCCAGTAGGGCTTCGCCAAGCACTACGAGAGACGAGGAGGGAGAGAGGTAGGGTTGCGCCAATAGGGAGAGCAAATCACACGTGTTGGACAGCCCCATACCTCAAGTATATATAGAGGGAGGGGAGGGGCTGTGCCCCCACCTAGGTTTCCACCCCTAGGGGTGGCGGCCAGCCCTAGATCCCATCTAGGGGGCGGCTAAGGGGGGAGAGAGGGGGGGCGCACCACTAGGTGGGCCTTAGGCCCATCTGAGCCTAGGGTTTCCCCTTTTCCCCTTCTCTCTTCGCCTTGGGCCCTGGTGGGGGGCGCACCAGCCCAGCTGGGGCTGGTCCCCGCTCACACTTAGCCCACGCAGCCTTCCGGGGCAGGTAGCCCCACCTGGTGGACCCCCGGGACCCTCCCGGTGGTCCCGGTACATTACCGATAGCACCCGAAACTTTTCCGGTGACCAAAACAGGACTTCCCATATATAAATCTTTACCTTCGGACCATTCCAGAACTCCTCGTGATGTCCGGGATCTCATCCGGGACTCCGAACAACATTCGGTAACCGCGTACATACTTTCCCTATAACCCTAGCGTCATCGAACCTTAAGTGTGTAGACCCTACGGGTTCGGGAGTCATGCAGACATGACCGAGACAACTCTCCGGTCAATAACCAACAGCGGGATCTGGATACCCATGTTGGCTCCCACATGCTCCACGATGATCTCATCGGATGAACCACGATGTCAAGGACTTAATCAATCCCGTATACAATTCCCTTTGTCTAGCGGTACGATACTTGCCCGACATTCGATCGTCGGTATCCCGATACCTTGTTCAATCTCGTTATCGGCAAGTCTCTTTACTCGTTCCGTAACACATCATCCCGTGATCAACTCCTTGATCACATTGTGCACATTATGATGATGTCCTACCGAGTGGTCCCAGAGATACCTCTCCGTTTACACGGAGTGACAAATCCCAGTCTCGATTCGTGCCAACCCAACAGACACTTTCGGAGATACCTGTAGTGTACCTTTATAGCCACCCAGTTACGTTGTGACGTTTGGCACACCCAAAGCACTCCTACGGTATCCGGGAGTTGCACAATCTCATGGTCTAAGGAAATGATACTTGACATTAGAAAAGCTTTAGCAAACGAACTACACGATCTTGTGCTAGGCTTAGGATTGGGTCTTGTCCATCACATCATTCTCCTAATGATGTGATCCCGTTATCAACGACATCCAATGTCCATGGTCAGGAAACCGTAACCATCTATTAATCAATGAGCTTGTCAACTAGAGGCTTACTAGGGACATGGTGTTGTCTATGTATCCACACATGTATTTGAGTTTCCTATCAATACAATTCTAGCATGGATAATAAACGATTATCATGAACAAGGAAATATAATAATAACCAATTTATTATTGCCTCTAGGGCATATTTCCAACACGGTGTTGCCTCTGGATGAACAGGACCCCGATCGATCGAGCCGGTTGGGGCTGGATGAACAGGACCCCGTGGAGGGCAGGATGAACAGTAGAAGGTGGATGGCAGGATGAACAGTAGCCCATGGAGGGGTGGTTGAACAGGAGCCCGTGGAGAGGGCTGGTTGAACAGTAGCCAGTGGAGTAGCGCGCGGTGGAGGCTGGATGAACAGGAGCCCGTGGATGAACAGTCGCAGGTGGAGGCTGGAGGAGGTCGACGGTGGATGAACAGTAGCTCGTGGAGGCTGGAGGGGGTCACGGTGGAGATGAACAGTATCCCGTGTAGTCCTGTTTTGCGGTACACCACACCCCTCCCGATGAACAGGACCCCCGTTTCGACCGTAGCGCTCCAACACAAGTCCGTTTCCTCCGTTTTGCGGTATGCCACACCCCTCCCGATCAACAGGACCCCCGTTTCGACCGTAGGAGGTCCGTTTCCTCCGTTTTGCGGTACGCCAGGCCCCTCCCGATCAACAGGATCCCGTTTCGAACATGGCCGGTCGAACACAAGGCCGTTTCCTCCGTTCTGCGGTACGCCATGCCTCGTTTCCATCGCCTGTTCCGTCCAAGCCCTCCCGATGAACACGACGCATTTCGTTGTCTCCCCATGAACACGAGGCATTCCGCTGCCTCCCTATGAACACGACGCATTCCGTTGCCTCCCCATGAACACGACGACGACGCTGATTCTCCGTTCCGACCCAGCCATGTACACGAGCCCTGGCCGTACGTATGCGCGAGTAGGCGTTCGAGACCCCGCCCGTATGTGCACATACGTGGCCGTATTTTCTTTCTTGCACCCTGGCCATTGTAGTACGTGTACATGCTACGTGCGCGCCTCTACTACGACACGTGCGCGCCTCTACATCGACCAGTATATATGTACGTACACGTTCGCGACCAGAATGACAACGCTACATACGCTTCGACCAGGTGGGTCCCGACTGTCAGGCACTTCCTTGCGTGCGAAGATGTAGCTGGTGGGTCCCAGCAGTCAGGGGGGCGAAATACGATGGCCCGTACGGTGGGTCCCATTGTCAGGTGGAGGAATAATTATTTTGCACGTAATAAGGAGGCACTTCCTTGCTGCGGCCGTGGACCCAGCTGTCAGCCTCTCCACGTACAGTCCACGTCCGATGGAAGCCGTTCCTTGACCACGTTGACCACGCCGTGCCGAGAGCACCAGGGCGGTGGACGACGGCGAGGCCTAGGAAGGGGACGATGCGGAGCCGAGGAAGATGCGGCAGTGGATGCCCACGCGTAGAGGAGTACGAGGGTTCACTGGTTCGCTGCGGTGTGAGGCTGCCGTCGCCGCAGAATAACAGGGGGTGTGGGTGAGTAGAGGGACGGCCTGGCCAGCGATGGGAGTAGTAGGGGGTGGTGAGGTCTCCGCCGCATCACAGTCGGCCACGGGAGGCAGGAGCACGAGGCACAACCGGCGCTGGTTTGAGAGGCTGGAGCAAGAAGACCAGAGGTTGAAGAAGCACTACGACCGTTGGATGGACATCGTATGGTCACTGGAGCTAGAATCGTGCATATTGACTAAGTTGACAAAGCCCTCCGTCTCTGTCAACTTAGTAGGCCCACAAGTCAGCCTGCCACTATACTGGGTCCCAGCTAACAGGGGGAGTATTCATTTTTTTGTGCGTAGTAAGGAGGCACTTCGTTGCGTGCGAAGATATAGCTGGTGGGTCCGAGCTGTCAGTGGCGGTAACGTTTTTTCGCGAAATACAGAGGCCCTTTCGGTGGGTCCCTGATGTCAAGTGGAGGAATCATTATTTTGCGTGTAATAAGGAGGCATTTCCTTGCGTGCAGCCGTGGACCCAGCTGTCGGCCTCTCCACGTAAAGTCCACTTCAGATACATGTCGGTTGTTAACCACGTTGACCAGGCCGCGCCGAGAGCACCAGGGCGGTGGACGACGGCGAGGCCTAGGAAGGGGACGACACGGAGGCAGGGAAGACTATGGTAGTTGTTTCCCACGCGGAGGGGAGTACGACTGTACGAGGGTTTACTGGTTCGTCTGCCGTCGCCGGAGAATAATAGCAGGTGTGTGATACGTCCATTTTGCATCATGCTTTTATATCGATATTTATTGCATTATGGACTGTTATTTCACTTTATGTCACAATACTTATGGCTATTCTCTCTTATTTTACAAGGTTTACATAAAGAGGGAGAATGCCGGCAGCTGGAATTCTGGGCTGGAAAAGGAGCAAATATTAGAGACCTATTCTGCGCAACTCCAAAAGTCCTGAAACTCCACGGAACGTCTTAAAATAAATAAAGAAAAATCCTCGCAAAAGATGAAGGACAGGGGGCCCACACCCTTCTCACGAGGGTGGGGGCGCGCCCCCTACCTCGTGGGCCCCCTGGTGGCTCTCTGACGTCCATCTTCTCCTATATGAGGTCTTTAAATGAGAAAAAATAAGGAAGGAACTTTTCGGGACGAGACTCCGCTGCCACGAGGCGGAACCTTGGCGGATCCAATCTAGAGCTCCGGCAGAGCTGTTCTGCCGGGGAAACTTCTCTCCCGGAGGGGGAAATCATCACCATCGTCATCACCAACGCTCCTCTCATCGGGAGAGGGCAATCTCCATCAACATCTTCACCAGCACCATCTCATCTCCAAACCCTAGTTCATCTCTTGTATCCAATTCTTGTCTCAAAGTCCGGGATTGGTGCTAGTAGGTTGCTAGTAGTGTTGATTACTCCTTGTAGTTGATGCTAGTTGGTTTAATTGGTGGAAGATCATATGTTCAGATCCTATATGCATATTATTACCCCTCTGATTATGAACATGAATATGCTTTGTGAGTAATTACGTTCGTTCCTGAGGACAAGGGAGAAGTCTTGCTATGAGTAGTCATGTGAATTTGGTATTCGTTTGATATTTTGCTAAGATGTATGTTGTCTAGCCTCTAGTGGTGTTATGTGAACGTCGACTACATAACACTTCACCATTATTTGGGCCTAGAGGAAGGCATTGGGAAGTAATAAGTAGATGATGGGTTGCTAGAGTGACAGAAGCTTAAACCCTAGTTTATGCGTTGCTTCGTAAGGGGCTGATTTGGATCCATATGTTTCATGCTATGGTTAGGTTTACCTTAATACTTTTGTTGTAGTTGCGGATGCTTGCAATAGAGGTCAATCATAAGTGGGATGCTTGTTCAAGTAAGAACAACACCCAAGCACCGGTCCACCCTGATACGTCTCCGTCGTATCTATAATTTTTGATTGTTCCATGCCAATATTATTCACTTTCATATACTTTTTGGCAACTCTTTATATTATTTTTGGGACTAACATATTGATCCAGTGCCTAGTGCCAGATCCTATCTGTTGCATGTTTTATGTTTCGCAGAATATCCATATCAAACGGAATCCAAACGGAATAAAAACGGATGGAGCTTATTTTTGGAAAATATGGAAAATTCCAGAAGAAAAATCCACGCGAGACGGTGCCCGATGTGGTCACGAGGCAGGGGGGCGTGCCCCTCCCCCTGGGCGCGCGCCCTACCCTCGTGAGCCCACCGTAAGGTGGTTGATGCTCTTCTTTTGCCGCAAGAAAGATAATATTTGGAAAAAAAATCTGGGCGAAGGTTTCAGGCCAATAGGAGTTATGGATCTCCATATATACTCGAAACGGTGAAACAGAGCGAGAGGAGAACGCAGAAACAGAGAGATAGATCCAATCTCGGAGGGGCTCTCGCCCCTCCCAAGCCATGGGAGCCAAGGAACAGAGGGTAAACCCTTCTCCCATCTAAGGAGAGGGTCAAGGAAGAATAAGAAGGAGGGGGGGCTCTCTCCCCCCTCGCTTCTGGTGGCACCAGAGTGCCACCGGGGGCCATCATCATCACCGCGATCTACACCAACACCTCCGCCATCTTCACCAACATCTCCATCACCTTCCCCCCTCTATCTACAGTGGTCCACTCTCCCGCAACCCGCTGTACCCTCTGCTTGAACATGGTGCTTTATGCTTCATATTATTTTCCAATGATGTGTTGCCATCTTATGATGTCTGAGTAGATTTTCGTTGTCCTATTGGTGGTTGATGAATTGCTATGATTGATTTAATTTGCTTGTGGTTATGTTGCTGTACTTTGGTGCCCATCATATGAGCGCGCGCGTGGATCACACCATAGGGTTAGTTGTATGTTGATAGGACTATGTATTGGAGGGCAAGAGTGACAGAAGCTTCAACCTAGCATAGAAATTGATGCATACGGGATTGAAGGGGGACCAATATATCTTAATGCTATGGTTGGGTTTTACCTTAATGAACGTTAGTAGTTGCGGACGCTTGCTAATAGTTCCAATCATAAGTGCATAGAATTCCATGTAAGGGATAACATGCTAGCAGTGGCCTCTCCCACATAATACTTGCTATCGGTCTAGTAAAGTAGTCAATTGCTTAAGGGACAATTTCGCCACACCTACCATCACTTTTCCACACTCGCTATATTTATTTTAGTTGTGTCTTTATCTAACAGCCCCTAGTTTTACTTTCGTGCTCTTTACTTTCTTGCAAGCCTACCCAAAAACACCTACAAAGTACTTCTAGTTTCATACTTGTTCTAGGTAAAGTAAACATTAAGCGTGCGTAGAGTTGTATCGGTGGTCGATAGAACTTTAGGGAATATTTGTTCTACCTTTAGCTCCTCGTTGGGTTCGACACGCTTACTTATCGAAAACTGTTGCGATCCCCTATACTTGTGGGTTATCATGACCTTTTTCTGGCGTCGTTGCCGGGGAGCAATAGCGTGGGGTGAATATTCTCGTGTGTGCTTGTTTGCTTTAACACTAAGTAATTTTTATTTGCTGTTCTTAGTTGTTTTCTATCTTTAGTTATGGGTAGGAAACGAAAAATACAAAAAAAATTAGTTGTACCTACTGCTCCAATGGTTGAAGAACCACTCCAAATCTATCACACTACTGAAGCTTTTTACTTGGATCATCTTCGATCCCTTTGTGCTCGTGCTAAAACCCCAACTAGTTTAGTTGAGGGCAAATCTTTAGATGAGCATGCTTGTTATGTGCGACACTGTATATCTGAAAAAGGGAAACTATTATGGGGTCAAATTCAACGTTTGCAATGCTATGCTTGGAATTTATGCTATTATTATGATTTTACTTGTTGTTCTGAAAACCCTAAGAAACACCTTCCCTACCAATGTGAGTTTATTGATAATGGAATCTTATCCTCGTATGCTAAGGGTGTTTATAATTACTATGATGTTCAACAAATTGAAGAATTTGTTGCTTTTAAGGGTGCTTACGAAATTGCTTCTTTGATTGAAAAGTATGGTGCTACTCTTTACGAATCTGAAAATTTTGCCATACTTAAATATTGCTATGATAATTATGCTTCTAATCCTTATGTTAAACCATATATTGAGAACTACTCCGCTGTCCAAGAAGAGACTAATATTTTGCAGGAATCTATGGAAGAAGAAATTGATGAAACTATGAGCTCATTGGATGAAAAAGATGAGGAGGAGAGCGAAGAACAAAAGGAGGAAGAGCGGATTGATCACCCGTGCCCACCTTCTAATGAGAGTAACCCTCCAACTCATACATTATTTAATTCCCCTTCGTGTTTTCCGAAGGATGATTACTATGATGATTGTTATGATCCCGTTGATTCTCTTGAAATATCCCTTTTTGATGATGCTTGCTATGCTTGTGGCCAAGATGCCTATATAAATTATGCTTATGGAGATGAACTTGCTATAGTTCCTTATGTTAAACATGAAATTGTTGCTATTGCACCCACGCATGATAGTCCTATTATCTTTTTGAATTCTCCCGGCTACACTATATCGGAGAAGTTTGCACTTATTAAGGATTACATTGATGGGTTGCCTTTTACCGTTGCACATGATGATTTTTATAGATATAATATGCATGTGCTTGCTGCTCCTACTTGCAATTATTATGAGAGAGGAACTATATCTCCACCTCTCTATGTTTCCAATACGATAAAATTGCAAGAAACTGTTTATACTATGCATTGGCCTTTACTTTGTGTGCATGAATTGTTCTTTTATGACATGCCGATGCATAGGAAGAGAGTTAGACTTCGTCATTACATGATATATATTACTTTGTGCTCACTACTAAATTACAAATCATTGCTAATTAAAATTGGCTTTGATATACCTTGGGATCCGGGTGGATTCATTACTTGAGCACTATATGCCTAGCTTAATGGCTTTAAAGAAAGCGCTGCCAGGGAGACAACCCGGAAGTTTTAGAGAGTCATTTATTTCTGTTGAGTGCTTTCATATAGTTTAAAAACAACAAAAATAAAGAGGGGAACCCAAAACTTTTTCAAAAAGGAAAGTGAAAGTGAGAAAGACAAGCATTGTTGAAGTGGGAGAGCTCCTTGAACTTTGTTTATGCTCACGACAACTTTGTGAATCTTAATTACAGAAACTTTTCAACAAAAATAATTATCCCCTTGTACAATTCCATTGTATTATAAAAATAATGTGCCAAGGTTTGCCTTTAGGATGTTTACAATGCTTGTTGGTTTGTGCGGTGCAGGACAGAAACTTTGGCTGTAGTGCGTGAATTTTAATTTTTTACTGGAACGTCAAATGGTTCTGATTCTTTTTGCACTGTCTTGCTGTACAAATTGTTTATTTTTCCTAATTTTGGCAGAATGTTTCAAGTACCAGAAGTATGGTGAATGTTCAGATTGCTACAGACTGTTCTGTTTTAGACAGATTCTGTTTTTGATGCATAGTTTGCTTGTTTTGATGAAACTATCAATTTATATCAGTGGATTAAGCCATGAAAAAGTTATACTACAGTAGACACAATTCAAGAAAAAAATATGAATTGGTTTGCAACAGTACTTAGAGTGGTGATTTGCTTTATTATACTAACGGATCTTACCGAGTTTTCTGTTGAAGTTTTGTGTGGATGAAGTGTTTGATTGAGAAGGTTTCGATGTGAGAAGAAGGAAGAGAGGAAAG